>NW_024721079.1:791238-801473 GCF_018991925.1 Homarus americanus | reverse complement strand
GTAGATAACCAACTTTCCCGGAAAGTAGATATTTCCCATTTTTATGATACAAATTTCGTTTTCTATGATAATCTATATTCGGGAAAGTTGGTTATCTAACCAACTTTCCCGGAAAGTAGATATTTCCCATTTTTTGATACAAATTTCCCGTTTTCTATGATAATCTATTTTCGGGAAGTAGATATTTCCATTTTTTTGATACAAATTTCCGTTTTCTATGATAATCTATTTCGGGAAAGTTGGTTATCTAACCAACTTTCCCGGAAAGTAGATATTTCCCATTTTATGATACAAATTTCCGTTTTCTATGATAATCTATTTTCGGCAAATTTGTGATCTAACCAACTTCCCGGAAAGTAGATATTTCCCATTTTTGTGATACAAATTTCCGTTTTCTATGATAATCTACTTGCAAAATTAGGTAATATTTCAAAATTCGAAATCTACTTCCCGAAAGTCGATAATCTATTTTGCCGAAAAGTGAATCTATCTACTTTTCAGGGAAGTAGATAACTAAGAAAATCTATCTACTTCGGGAAAGATAACCAACTTTCCGGAAAAAAGCAGATATTTCCCATTTTTATGATACAAATTTCCTGTTTTCTATGATAACTACTTCCAAAAGGGTAATATTTCAAATTCGAAAATCTACTTCCCGAAAAGTCGATAATACTACTTCCTTAAAAAGAACCGACCATCCTCGGATAACCAACTATAGATATTTCCCATTTTCTATGATACAAATTTCCCGTTTTCTATGATAATCTACTTCGCAAAATTAAGTAATATTTCACAAAAAATCGATAATTTACTTCCCCGAAAAGTCGATAATCTACTTTACCGAAAAGTAGAAAAATCTACTTTTCGGGAAAGTAGATAACCAACTTTCCCGGAAAGTAGATATTTCCCATTTTCTATGATACAAATTTCCCGTTTTCTATGATAATCTACTTCGCAAAATTAAGTAATATTTCAAAAAAAATCGATATTCTACTTCCCCGAAGAGTCGATAATCTACTTTACCGAAAAGTAGAAAAATCTACTTATCGGGAAAGTAGATAACCAACTTTCCCGGAAAGTAGATATTTCCCATTTTCTATGATACAAATTTCCCGTTTTCTATGATAATCTACTTCTCAAAATTAGGTAATATTTCACAAAAAATCGATATTCTACTTCCCCGAAAAGTCGATAATCTATTTTACCGAAAAGTAGAAAATCTATCTACTTTTCGGGAAAGTAGATAACCAACTTTCCCGGAAAGTAGATATTTCCCATTTTTTATGATACAAATTTCCCGTTTTCTATGATAATCTACTTCGGAAAATTAGGTAATATTTCCCCCAAAATTCGAAAATCTACTTCCCCCAAAAGTCGATAATCTACTTTCCCGAAAAGTCGATAATCTATGTATAATTTTCTTTGTAACCTTTTGTATATATTGTTTATTTATATGTTTTTGTCTTGTATTTTCCCCTTATTCATATTTTTTTTTATTTTGTATCTTTTGTAATTATTGTATCTTTTTCAATATTTATTTTTACTTATTTTCTTTTTGTATACATAATTCTTCTTCTCATTACGGAATATTACTCTTGTTAATTCCTCCTTTTTCATGTTATTCTTTTTACTTTATTTTTGTTAGTTTTCAATTTATATATATATATTTTTACGTTCAATTCGTATGTCATTTTTTTTCATGTTACTTTTACTTTCCATTCAGCATCTTCCACAGGTTCAGTCATCCCTGGTCACTGTGAAGCACCTAAAACAACAACAACAGCAACAATAACAAAAAGACTACCTTCGTTGTCAGTAACAAAAGCAAAGACAAATTACAACATATTTTAGGGAAGTCGTTTATTTATTTATTATGACATTTGGAATCGGTATCATTTTCTTTCTATCTTATTTCTCTTATGAGTGTAATCCATTCTTCCTTATCCGTATCTTTCTTCTTTCTCCCATTTAATATTTCACCTGACCTACCTTAATTTAACCTAACCTGTTCCCGAGCCGCCAAGTTGAGGACATCTGCTGTAAGGCGCCACACCATCTGTTATCCTCCTTCATAGAAAAAACAGTAATCGTGCTTCACCTGTGGATACATCATCACTATAAGGTGTGCACGTGGCTACCAAGATCAACACACACACGCACATATACACACATACATAACAGACACACACTCACATACACACGACGCTCGTTTGACCCATTCCAGTAAGCTTGTTATAGGTAACTGCAATAATTCCCTCTATCTCCCCACTTTCTTCTTTACCATTGATTGTTGAGGGAGGGGGAGGGGGTGGAGGGAGGGGGGGTGGAGGGGAGGAAGGGGAATCAGAGTCGATCAAGAAGGTATTTTGATTCCGTCTCTGCCTTTGAACTCCTACACGAGTCCCTCATACATCTGCCTGATCATGAGGTAAGATATTCGTCCTTGATGAAGGTCAGGAAATGGTGAACAGGAAGCGTGTGTATGTCTACTTGCACTCTGGCCACGGTCAAGTATGCCAAAAGCTAACCTGAACCTGACTTAACCTAACTCACCGAGGGAATCTAACCTAAACTAACCTAACCTAAGCATCAGGAACCACTTAAGTTCCGGAGAAATAAGTGTAATGTTTTTATTACCTTCTGCTCGGCCTTCAGGCGGTGTGGCTGCTGTGTGTTTAAGGAGGTTTAAGTCAAGATAATAAGATAATCCTCCTTGTTATCTTTATTCATCTCAGACTGTATCAGTAATGTCCTATTTGACCATAAAAATAGATAAATAACTATAACATACTAAACAGACATTTGATATAAAACAATAGACGTTATCATTACTTATACAATGTACACAGTAGCATAACCAACCTCTGTATAAGGTTCATATAGTTACTTATAATATCAGTCGTAATGTCTAAGAATTCAATTACTTTGCACTCATAAATATTTTTTGGGTCGCCTCCACCGAAAAGAACTTTACAAGAGATTCTATGTTCAGGAGAGACGAGTAAGTTACAATATTTACAACATATCACAGAGAGAGGCAGTGTTAGGCGGAGGCGTGTGCATGACTCAACACCGCGCCCTGAGGATAAAGTCCGAGGCCCCTCGACAGACACACTCTCACACCGACCTCTTCTTGATCGTCCGTTTAAGGGAACCGAACTTGTCACAGATGTTGGCAGTAGCTCGAGGCAGATCTGGCAATGAGCCCTTAGAGAGGAAGTTCCCCAGTGCCCTTCCTACGCCAAAGACGGAGAACTTTCTCTGACGACCACTCGTAGGGGAAGGACAATCATCGTCAACTGTCCCGGCCTCCAGAGGATCCAATGGAAATCTCTTTGGTGAGCGCGGGGTCCTCCACGCCCCAGACAGAGAGAGAGAGGACGACTGGGTTTGGTTTTCCTCCAGAATGCTTGGTTGAGTATTGTTAAAGTCCTTTTTGGATAATCTTGCTCCAGAAAATTTTGATGACCATTTATCTTGTTGAAGTGAAGCTCCAACACCAGCTTCTGGTTTATGATGTTCGTCTTTACTGCACAGTTTAGTCTCGGGTTTCTTAATGTTGACTATCTCTACCTTACCGCTGCTCTTGAAGGATCTGGTGCGAGTCCGACAAGAACATTCAGGATTTGTCTCGGATCTTTTACTATCCAGGATAAACGACCTCCCTCTTGAGAGCAGCGAAAGACTGGACTCTTGTCCCTTCAGAGAGGCGAAAAATTTCTCCCTCTTAGATTCTTTTACAGGATCAGTCTTTGGCTTAGGAGGAGAGTCTTCGTCACAGGACCGACTCTCACTCCAAGCTTCAGGAGAACTTAAAGACCTTGACAGAGGCGCGTGTACAGGAGCTGCTGACTCGGAAGATTTCAATATGGTCTCCTTTTCAGTTTCCTGTTTAACTTGTCTCGGCGAGTGTTGGCCAGTGTTGTCTGCCACAGTCCTCGACGCTGAGGGAGTTGATGACTGTCTTTGTGGTTTGTCCTTAACTTTAGATATATTTTGGGAGCCGTGTAGTGGTGAGCTGTTTGATCGAACAGCCAACTTTTTAATGTTACCGCGACTAACTCTTTTATTTGTTCTCTCGCTGTCTTGCCTCTTGACTACACTGGTCTCTCCACTAACACTCTGATGAAGAATTTTTCCGTTTCCTTCAGATACACTACGTGAAGGTGGACTCATATTTCTACCTTTGGAAGCGCTTTTGCTGTGAGGGCTTCCTGGGCAGCCACAGCGCCTACAGGAGTAACTGCCCACGAAGAAGGTGTGTTGGCAGGAGGAGGAGCACACGGCAGGCTCAAGTAGGAGGGATGGGAAGCGTGGACAGAGACAGCTGGTGGTTCTGGCCCTCCTGATGAGAGAGCTGAAGATAGGGACGATATCCTCGCTCGTCTCCGCCACAGACACCTCGGCGAAGGCACAGCCGAAGACACTCGAGGTAGTTTGCCCCTCCTCCGGTGTGACCTACGGGGGGAGGTAAGTTTAGTGGCACTAGTACTTATAGGTGTAATCAGTGGCACCAGTAATCACAGGTGTGGTTAGTGGCACCGACATTCAAAAGTATGACCTATGACCCTAATAACCACAGCATGGAAGAGTCGACGTAACATATGAGTAAAAATTAGTTAATAAAATCATATCGAATCTATTTATGTATATATATATCATCTCTCCTTCGCTCTCATTAACGTACGGGAAGGATGAAGGGGAAAGAGGAACATCAGGCAAGGGAGGAAATGATAATGGAGAGAACACAACACAACAAAGAACAAACGTCAAAGTAATAGTGGAACAAATTGATGAGCGAAGTCAATAAAGACGCTTGGATATTCACTGTTGTAGTATTAAGCCGTTTACCGAGAGAGGGAGAGTTGGGAAGGAAAGAGAGAGTGGGGAGGAAACAGGGAGAGGGGTGAGAGAGAGAGGAGGAAGGGAAACAGGCAGAGGGAGAGGGGTGAGAGGGAAAGAGAGAGGTAGAAGGGAAAGGAGTGTCTTACCAGCTAGAGGAAGAGGGAGGGAGGGAGGGAGAGAGAAACGGAGAGGGGAAGAGGGAGAGGTGGGAGGGAGGGAAAAGGAGTATCTTACCGGCTCCTGTCAACATCAGCCCGCTAGGTAAAGGTCGCAGGCTCTAAGCTACATTGAGAAAATCCCGTGTATGCTATTTTATTGGTCGGCTTTAAAGAGCGCTGATAACGACAGGTTTTGAAGATTGAGGGAAAAATTCGTTGAACATGTCCTCTCTCTCTCTCTCTCTCTCTCTCTCTCTCTCTCTCTCTCTCTCTCTCTTATGGTGTAACCGAAAATTTAGTCACTAAATGTAATTAGGCGTCAAAAAAGGTCACTAGGTCACTTCAAAGCTATTTTAGGTCAGTAACGTGTGATGACCGCCCCCCCTCCTTATGTATTTACTAACTACCAACGTAGTGACAACAACGAAGGTCAACTGTAGGCTCAATGGCCACAATCATCCTCGGCTAGAAGGTCAGCCAATCATGTTACGTAATGCATGTGACGTCATAATTGTGATGCATGGTTCATTACATATTTGGGCCAATCACTGTTAACGAGAGTGTGTGTGTGTGTGTGTGTGTGTGATCGAGTCTCCTTGCGTGTGAGTGTAATTGTAAAACAGAGAGAGAGAGAGTTTTAACCAAACTCTACGGCACACACACGCCACATTTCAATATCAACATTCTGAAGACAACGAATCACACATAGCATAACCACATCCTATAATGAGATCAAACTCTGCTATTAGGTTCCTGTGTCAAATACATTTACGCCCATTAATAGCCAAGTCCAATGATAATACATTAAGTGAAATAGTAATCTAGTTAAGTGTATGAGTATTAAGTCCAAGAGTGTCCTAGTTTAATGTTATTTAAGTCCTAATTATTCTTAAAAAGTCCAGAGCCTTGTTATTTCTACCCATTGTTAAGTCAATCGTCATTCCACCTCCTCCCTTTTTTCTTCCCCTCACAACAACCTGAGACTTCCCTCATCTTTCCACCTACTTCTCCATCTCCCCTCACACTATTCCCACCCTCACTTACACACACAACAGGCGCCGCTACTCACACCATCAACGCGAGGCAGCTCTTCCCAACCATTTAGCATGGCGATGATAGGCGAGGCTCTACAGGCAGTTGATGAGTCACTCACTCACTCACTCACTCACTGCCTCCTCGTTCAATCATTCCGCACCGCTGCACCAGTCAAAGAGTCCTGGTTTTGCATGGCGGTATTGGCGGAGGAGCTCGGTCGACTGCCTCCTGGGTGAAGATAATGACGGCCCTGCTAGCTGACACCTCCCTGTCAGTAGAGTCTTCACAATCTCACACATCGTCTCCGCTATCAGGGGTAGAGGTGAGGGAGGAGGGGGTAGAGGTGAGGGAGGAGGGGGTAGAGGTGAGGGAGGAGGGGGTAGAGGTGAGGGAGGAGGGGTAGGAGGGAGGAGGAGGGAGAGGGGTAGAGGTGAGGGAGGAGGGGTTAGAAGGAGGAGAGAAGGGGGGAGGGGTGAGTGAGGAGGAGGGGGTAGAAGTGAGGGAGAAGGGGGTAGAGGTGAGATGTAAAAAGATGTCAGGGCGAAAGGGAGTGATCACCGTGGGTAATGTTGGAAGTAATGGATGCTTGCTTGTTGCCGTGTGCTGGTTTTTTTTCCGGGCGGCGGGCGTTTAGTGGCTGGTGCTGCGGTGTTCGGCGGGCAGATGAACTATTACTACGCTACGGTGCCTGATTAATGCCTTCAAACCATCAGAGGTGAAGTGAGGGCTGGCGACTTGACAGTAAACACAGGAGGAATGTGTTGTATATGCCTTTGACCGCTGCTTACATGCGAAGACCATAGTGTGTGTGTGTGTGTTATAATAATACCTGGATCACACACACACACACACACACACACACACACACACACACACACACACACACACACACACACACGGTGTTTATATCTCGATCGAACCATTCCCATTTACTACTGACTCCACAAACGTTTAATCTCACAGTAATAGGTTCCTGGTGGCCATAAAGAGCCACGATGGTAAGAGCGATTGGGAGTGGAAGACTGATGCAAGAATCATGGGTGGGTGAGTAAATAACAGGTGATGGCAACAGACGCGGGTGAGGAGTGGTGGGGGGGGGGTGTAGTTATCGTGGTGTTATGGCTGTTGCGTAATGGAGCAGACAGAGAAAGAGAGAGGCGGGCTTGTTTGGAATCTATCGAGCAAATGATTTTAGCTATAAAATTTTAGTTATTACGTCACACCTTCACTGGTTGTTCCGCTGGGAAGTTCGTCAACCCCCAGAGAGTCTTCAGTGATTCAAAATTAAGCAAAAGTTTGTATAACTCTCTCTCTCTGTGTCTGTTTGTCTCTCTCTTTCAAAGGTTCTGATAATAAAGACATCACACACACACACACACACACACACACACACACACACACACACACACACACACACACACACACACACACGAAAGCGTTTCAATTATGCAATATGTTAAGAAATTATAATACAAGTGGTCCATAATAGGTGCCAATTAAACACTTTATAAAAAATTACAACAGTCAACGAAAAAATAACTATAAAAGACAATGGTGTGAAAAATTCTTTATAGGTCACAGGAACACATGATAATTAATAGATAATTTTTGTCAATCATTATAATTTGCTAATGGGAGGAAAATAATCACCAATTATACGTTCTTCCCAAGTGTAGTGACGTCATAATTATGTCAACAACAAACACAATTACGCTATCGAACTGCTTTCATTCTCACGTCACAGTATAGTGGGTGTGTGTGGAGGTACCTGTTAAATTTATCAATATAAAGTATTATTCAATAGTCAAAAAAACTAAATCAATAATTACTACCTGTCGCGAATGCTCTAGATCTTGTTTGTTTCCCAGTAAGGTAATTGGTGGACGAGGCAGGTGTGGACGGAGCTTGAAGATAGCATGAAGTAGCTGATTAGCCGTGAGGAAGGTGTGTCTCTCGGCCACACTGTACACCACCAGGTAACAGTCACATTGACATATCTCCAACGTCGGCAGCGTATTATCGCCCTGTGGGGATACCGATGTGTTACTATGTCTCATGATATTGGAACCAACCCTCTGGGGGATACATATGTGTACTACTGTATGTATCTTCACTATTTCTACAGGTACTCGCTGGAAGTATGTGTGTGTATTATGTGTAGTTTATATTGTTAGGAGCTGAGGACACATTATAATAAGTCACGACCCATAGTAATGTTAACGTGTTTTTGTATGTATATTAATTAGTGAATATAAATACTAGATTATAGAGTAATAATCCCTAATAGATTTAATAACTCATATAGAAGCAATATTAACTTGGTATATAAACAATGGTGAGTTATAAAGACTTAAAGCTATGAAAAGATCACTAACTGGACGGAAAACACAACGACGTAAACCAAAGCTGAGGAGAATGACGTAATGAGAAGATGAGGAGAATGACGTAATGAGAAGATGAGGAGAATGACGTAATGAGAAGATGAGGAGAATGACGTAATGAGAAGATGAGGAGAATGACGTCATGAGAAGATGAGAAGAATGACGTATAAATGTGGTTTAATAATACATATAAACAAAGGGACATGAAGAGAGATCAAAGGATAAGTAGAACACACACACACACACACACACACACACACACACACACACACACACACACACACACACACACACACACACCCACCCACCCACACACACCCACACACACACCCCCACCCACCCACACCCACACACACACCCACCCACACCCACACAATTTTCTTACCGGCCTGGAGGAGATGTCGATAATCTCAAGGTCGACCTTCATCCCATCTACCTGGAGAGACTGTCGGTAGATGATGTCTGAAAGGAAGATATTGGTTAGGTTAGGTAGAGTGTGTGGTAGTGTGGTAGGTAGAGTGTGTGGTAGTAGAGTGTGTGGTAGTGTGGTAGACAGAGTGTGTGGTAGTGTGGTAGGTAGAGTGTGTGGTAGTGTAAGGCTATATTAAGACTGGGGCATCATTGGACTAGGCCCCAAAATCATCATGGCTAGGATAGATTGAAGGGAGGAGGGGGGGGGGCTGTTAAGACTTGTGACATCATTAACCAGTTACCTCTAATTAGAATGTCATAATTCCATTGATACTTATACACTAAAAGACAAACACTCAGATGAAACAGGTGAATTTAATATCCCCCATCCCTTTCAGTGCCGGATACACACACATGATAATCGCAGGAATAAAATTTTTGCTGTATAACCATGAATAAATGTTACTCACCTGGGTTATAACCTTATCGTCCACCTGGCCACAATATATTACTATTACCCTTGATGTTGTTATTGTTATTGTTGTTATTATTAGGATTACAGCTTCACAGTCACTTAGCATATTTCACGTGTTTATAAATTCATCCCACCTTCCCCCACATCACTGTAAGAGAGCTGAATAGAATGTCCGTCGTTTCTATTAACCAAGATATGAAAAGTGTCATGTTGTGAAAGATGTTACTGTGAGTTACCTACCACACTGGTTCTTTGTACGTTTGTTGACATTCTGGGAGGGAGGGAAGGAAGAAGAGGAGAGGAGAGAAGAAGAGGAAGGGGGAAGAGGAGGAGAGAAAGAAGAGAGGAGGGGGAGGAGGAGGGGAGGGGGAGAGGAGATTAGCTAACTAGTCTAACCTAACATTACAAACTTATTTTATCTAATCTAATCAATACCACCACAGTCAGTACCACCACACAGTCAGTACCACCACACAGTCAGTACCACCACAGTCAGTACCACCACACACCACACAGTCAGTACCACCACACACACAGTCAGTATCACCACAGTCAGTACCACCACAGTCCATTTTACCACAGTCAGTACCACCACACAGTCAGTACCATCACACAGTCAGTACCACCACACAGGCAGTACCACAGTCACACAAGTCACCACAGTCAGTACCACCACACAGGCAGTACCACCACACAGTCAGTACCACCACACAGTCAGTACCACCACACAGGCAGTACCACACACAGTCAGTACCACCACAGTCAGTACCACCACAGTCAGTACCACCACACAGGCAGTACCACCACACAGTCAGTACCACCACAGTCAGTACCACCACGTCAGTACCACCACAGGCAGTACCACCACACAGTCAGTACCACCACACAGTCAGTACCACCACACAGTCAAGTACCACCACACAGGCAGTA
>NW_024721079.1:761238-786238 GCF_018991925.1 Homarus americanus | reverse complement strand
TGAGCTAACATATATGGTGACCTTATAACGAAAGGTCAAAGGTCAGAGATCACAGGTGTGACATCTGACACAATATTTGTTTCTCTTAGCTCCTCCTCCGCTCTTCTCTCTCCACTTTCTACAGGAGAAACTATGAAACACGAGAGTCGATTTGTTGCTTGCTACGTTTGGTCTCATTTACGTTGATTCTAGAAACTCAACTTTTATATTAGTAACTCCATTATCATCTTTTCATCTCTGTTTTGTTTCTCATCATTTCCGTTTTCTCTCTCTCTCTCAACCCTATATCAGTTTACTCTCCTCTTCACTTTTCTCCCAGCGTCCTCAACACCACTCTCTCTCTCCTTTATCATTAGTGTGTCTCTCCTCACAAGCACCTTACCTATTAATCGTGGCATAAGCCTTGCTAATTGGCCAGCAACCTCACACCCCCACACACCCCTACCTCCCTCTCTACACACCTCCACTTCCCCTCCCTCCCACCTTCCCTCCACACCCTCCACTATTATATTCCCCATTACATACCTCTCACCCCCCCACCTCCCAGCCCCCAACTTTCCTTTCTGTGTTTTCCCTCTCACTCTCCTCACTCCACCCTCCTCCCACCTCCCTACTCACCTCCACTCCACACCTGATTCCTTAAAATTAATAACCTGAGTAGCTTTTTTTCTAGGATGGATCACGACTCCACATAAACACCTACCTGTGTGTTGATTAGTTTACCTTATCTCACCAGCAATATAAACATTATCACAATCATTTCGTAAATAATTCTATAATAAACAAACATCTCTTTAAGACTTTTTTACACACACACACACACACACACACACACACACACACACACACACACACACACGGCCTTTGATGCGCGATTATAGGTGTAGAAGGAGTGTGTATGTGTGTATGTATGTATGTATGTATGTATGCGTGTGTGTGTGTGTGTGTGTTTGTCACCACCACCACACACTGATGACAGACCATGATGAGAGTTGCATCAATCAACCTGTCAATAATTGCTCTAGTTTGCTTTTAATTCCACCTTCTTCATTTATTTCTTTCATTCCTGCTTTCACTTCTTGCATCATGTTCCTTCCTTCCACTCCCTTCAGTCCCAGTTTCCATCCATGTTGTTTGGATTCCCACCTTCACCTACATACATACATACATACATACATACATACATACATACATACATACATACATTATATGTAGGTGGTGGGAGTCTTGTCAACTTCTCCTGACAGTATCTCTCGAGGCCAGGTGACAGTATCTCTCGAGGCCAGGTGACAGTATCTCTCGAGGCCAGGTGACAGTATCTCTCGAGGCCAGGTGACAGTATCTCTCGAGGCCAGGTGACAGTATCTCTCGAGGCCAGGAAGGACAGTATCTCCTCGAGGCCAGTGACAGTATTCTCTCGAGGCCAGGGGGGTGCATCTCTCGAGGCCTGGGACAGTACCTCTCGAGCTAGGTGACAGTATCTCTCGGCAGGCCCTGAGCAGTGACAGTATATCTCTCTGAGACCTGGTGACAGTATCTCTCGAGGCCAGGTGACAGTATCTCTCAAGACCAGGTGACAGTATCTCTGGAGGCTAGGTGAGCATCTCGAGGCCAGGTGACAGTATCTCTCGAGGCCAGGTGACAGCATCTCTGAGGCCAGGTGACAGTATCTCCTGAGGCCAGACCACGACCACGTGACAGTATCTCTCGAGGCCAATGGTAATACTCCACTGTGTTTACACCTGTCCACTGATCACCATGGAGGGGTGGCAAGAGAGGGTTGGGTTAGCTGGCCTTCCAGGAATACTGCCACACCTGTAAGCGTTCTAGGTAAAGGGGGAGGGAGGGGCGGTTACCTGGGAGTATTGTTACCTGAGCTGCATTAATGAACGGAGGTAAATGATGATAATGACCCATCCCCCCCCCCCTCCAAGCTTGTCCCTTCCCTACCACACACACACACACACACACACACACACACACACACACATTCCTGTTCTTCCCAAAGTTCCGGTTAGTAGCAGGCGGATGGGTCGATAGCCACTCCCCATCCCCTCCCCTCCTGACCCCTCCCCTTCTGACCCCTCCCCTTCTGACCCCTTCCCCACGCCCACCAGCCAATCACCAACTTCCAGGAGCTTATTATGCCACGCCCCACAACTACTAAGACCGACAGACGACACAGCACGGACACCTAACTGACACATTGTTACAACACACCAATTAACTCTTGTTGTTTTGAGTACAGGTATCTCGACAGGTGAGACTGGGAGAGTGAGGATGAGGCAGGATGGATGGAACAAGAGGAGAGACAAGAAATGAAACTAAGGAAGGAGGGAAGAGAGAAAAGAGAGGGAAGGGGAGGGGAGAGAGAAGAGATTTGCAGAAGGAAGTGAATCGTGTTTTGAGAGAACTGCAGGGAAGAGATAAAGATACAATAGAAAGGAGGAGGAGGAAAAAGGAGGTGGAAGGAGCAGAAGGATGAAGGATAAGGAGGAGGAAGGGGGAAAGAAGGAGGAGGAGGAAGGGGGAAAGGAGGAGGAGGAGGAGGAGGAGGAAGGGGAAGCGGAGGAGGAGTGAAGGAGAAAGAAAGAAGGAGGAGGAGGAAGAAGGAGGAGAAAGACGAAGAAGGAGGAGGATAGAGGAAGAAACATGTGAAAAATTACATACATAAACAAACTGGCACAAAAACAAAGACATGCAGAAACAAACAACAAACTCACACTGAAACACATGTACCCCCCATGATACCCCACATGTACCTACTAAACCAGGTACTACTCAGTGGTACTACTCAGTGGTAAAAGTGTACCTGTCTAAACACCTGTAATTAATCAGTGTTGACTCTCCATTATGCTGTACAACATCAGACTGTGGTAACATATTCAAATTAGTTTCTCTACATCTCTTCTGTCATATTCCTTTTGCCTTTTATTATTATTATCATCAACCTTTTCCATCTAGTCATACTTTTCACACACGACTTTTGACCTCATTCGTGATTCCAGTTTAGATGTCACCTTTAGACATTTGACGCGTGGTAAATGAAAACATGTCCACTCACTCTCTCGGAAATACAGAGATTAGTGAATATTATTGTTATACGTGTGAGTTCCCTTTGTTGTGCTTTTTAGGGATGATTTTAAGCCCTGTAGAGATGTTTTGTAGGATGAAATGGCCAACCAAGTAGTCTCTCTCTCTCTCTCTCTCCCACTAACGCATTATGCCTGCATCTCACACAAGTGCACACTGCGGGAAAACAGAAGGTGCAAGTCTTGTCATCAGCAAACACACTATATAGGGGAGGAGGGGGGGAAGGGAGGAGGGGGGGAAGGGAGGAGGGGGAAGGCGAGAGGAGGGTTGGGAAGGAGGAGGGGAAGGAGGAGGGGGGAAGGGAGGAAGGGGGGAAGGAGGGAGAAGGGAAGAGGAGGGAAGAGAGGGTATAGCAGAGAGTAGAGGGGATGGAGAAGAGAGGAGTGAGGAAGAGAAGAACAGGGGGAAGAGGAGAAGAGGAAACTGTCGCCGCCTCAGATCACCGTCACCATCACCCTGTAATTTACACCGCGGGCTGAATCAGTTCGCGATTACATGTCCAATCGGCTCTCTGCCTCTCTCTTGCAAGTCGTTGGTCCATCAATCACGGTTCGATTCACATGGATTTTGCGTAAAAGTATTTGTGTGTGTGTGTGTGTGTGTGTGTGTGTGTGTGTGTGTGTCAAAACTCACGGGACTATGACTAAGCGAGTCTAAGATCCCTTAAGACTTCAGTATAAATAAGACTCACTGAAAAACACTCAATTATATACCACAGACAGTATACTAACAAAGACTCACTCAGACTAAAAGACTCACTACGGACTGAAAGAAAGACTGTACACATCGGTGGAGTCTTTATCACTCTTTCACTTACTAAGACTTAAAAAAGACTAAAAAAGACTCACGGTTAAAGACTCCCTCAAAGAAAAATAACTCACCGACTTGAGATTTGTATTCTCCTATGAAGCGGCGAGTGAGGTACCGCACCGTGATGGCTGTGGGGAAGAGACAGACAGACACACACTTAGACTCTTGTTATTATTATTATTATTATTACAAACAACATCAACAACACCACCTCTTTCTCACAACCTCTCTGCACTCGGGGAGGGAGGGGGAGGGGGGGGTTGAGGGGTGAAAGGTGAAGGGGTTAGGGGTGAAGGGGGGTTGAGGGGTGTCAAGGACCAGTGTATGTCATGGTGACGTCACGACAGGTAGTGAGGCAATCTCTCCTGTTTACATGACATAAATCCCCACAACCTTGAGATAGGAACTGTCTCCTGGGTTGCTAGAGAGAGAGAGAGAGAGAGAGAGAGAGAGAGAGAGAGAGAGAGAGAGAGAGAGAGAGTTATTATTTATTTGAGAAAGATTTAATCATTTTTAGCAAGGAGAGAAGGACAGTACCATGGAAACTGCAGGAGTGGTCAGAAAAATGGCAAATGAAATTCAACACCAGCAAGTGCAGCGTACTTAATATTGGAAGAACAAATACTGTCAATGTATACAGCCTTAACAACATCAACCTAGAGAAGTCGACTTGTGAAAGAGACCTAGGGGTACTTGTAAGCCCGGACCTACGGCCTAGAAAACAGTGCGTTAATGTTCGAAATAAAGCAAACAGAGTATTGGGTTTATATCTAGAAGTGTAAGTAATAAGAGTGCAGAGGTCTTATTGCAACTATATCTTGCGCTAGTCAGGCCGCACCTCGATTATGCGGTTCAGTTCTGGTGCCCTTATTATAGAATGGATATAAATTCACTAGAGTCGGTGCAGCGAGGAATGACGAAAATGATTCCGGGACTTAGAAACCTTCCATATGAGGATAGGTTAAGGAAACTAAACTTGCATTCCCTAGAAAGACGAAGAGTGCGGGGAGATATGATAGAAGTATTTAAGTGGGTGAAAGGAATCAATAAAGGGGTATATAAATAAAGTTCTTATAATATCCGAGCAGGATAGGACTCGTGGCAACGGATTTAAGTTGGATAAGTTTAGGTTTAGGAGGGAGATAGGAAGGAACTGGTTCACAAATAGGGTGGTGGACGAGTGGAACAAGCTTGGCAACTTTGTAGTAAGTGCGGGAACTCTGGAAAGTTTCAAAAGGAAGCTGGATGGATTCATGGATGACAGAGTGGTTGTAACTCTCGACAGGAGCTGCCATGCACAGGCCAACCGGCCTATTGCAGACTCCTTATGTTCTTATGTTCTGGCAGCGATGACAGTACCCGTCGTGAGGAGGAGGAGGAGGAGGAGGAGGAGGAGGAGGAGGAGGTACTTGGTGTGGGTCATGAATATAACATGAGGTAGATCTCCTGTGACTTCCTTCAGTACCTAACCCATGTTAAGGCCGAGGGCCACAGCAAAGTCTCCGAGAATTTGGTTACATAGCTCAATCCGGGTTAAACGAGGTCATCAACAGTTAGGGAGAGCAATTTACTCGATTATCATACTGGAAGAGGTAAGGTCATTCTGAAGCAATAATGGTTGAACTAAGGTAATTCCTCATAAGATAGATATGCGAAGTTGGATAAGGTCAAACTAGGTCAGACAAAATGTGTTCCTCATCTATAGTGAGTCAGGTTGAGTCGCTAAAGTTCGATAAAGTCAGTAACATCGGGGCAAGCTGGGTCAGGTCATATAATGCAGGATCAATGTAAACTATACTGGGTTAGAGGTCTGGTCTAGTCAGGTCAGGTCAGGTCAGGTCAGGTCAAACTCCCATGCACCAGATCAAAGGAGGGAAGAGAGAAGGAGGTGGGATTCAATAAATTCTCGTGAAAATGGACAACATCAAGTTCGACTGCCTCATGTTATCTGGGATAAGGTCAAACCACGAGAAGTCAGGTCCTCTCTGCTGTAGAATTTGGCAGATCACCCTGATGTAGGTCAGGGTGATTGATAACATACCAAATTAAGGTAGACTGTGTTGCTGGCTTCTGTGTTATATCCGGGGACTGAAAAATCACGCCCCATTGTTGACATACCACGCCCGTGTTAACATACAAAACATGTTCTAACATACCACAAGCTCTCTCTCTCTCTCTCTCTCTCTCTCTCAAATATCGTATGATGAAAATAACTACACCTGTTTTTACCTGATTTGCCAACACCATGTCCTCCCAGCACTAGTAGACGGATCACTGGACACGTCTCCTTGGCCTTTGTGGCGTCTCCTCCGTGTTCTCCGTGTCCATCAACTTCTCCTCTTGTGCCACCATCGTTCCATCCTCCCCCGCCCTCACGACGCCCACCAGAACCCTCATTCCTGACGACAATTTCTTCTCCTGTCAGTTCTGCAGCGTGTGGTGATCCAGGGGTCTCGTGGGCAGTGTCCCTCTCACCAGTCGTGGGCCTTACTCCTCCTCCACTTGTCATGGGTCTCACTTCGTCACGCCCTCCTCCACTTGTCATGGGTCTCACTTCGCCACGCCCTCCTCCACTTGTCATGGGTCTCACTTCGCCACGCCCTCCTCCACTTGTCATGGGTCTCACTTCGCCACGCCCTCCTCCACTTGTCATGGGTCTCACTTCGCCGCGCCCTCCTCCACTTGTCATGGGTCTCACTTCGCCGCGCCCTCCTCCACCCTGTAATAAAATCAAAGGGTCATAATATCACCACCAGAAAGACAAATACCTACAGTAATATGGTCTAGCTACTCTCTCGGTTTACAAGGGACGTCACTTGGATCAGAAAATGTCAGTCAAGAAGTTTGGTCTCGTCTGGTTGTGATGCCTCCAACAGAAATATTAGTTACTGAACGGAAGACACTGGACAGATGGATGAACAACAACATGGTCCTCTAAATATCTTCTATCTAGGGGATAGAGAATAGACATTTTGAAGGTAAGTCACGTCACTTGTGAATCAAACCCTAATTAAACCCCTGAAGATCATTAAGCCCTTTCAAGTCTATGGTTTAACTCTTTGATGTTGATATTTTAACACCCTGAAGATGGTTTAACACTCTGAAAACAATAGCTAAGCCCTTGAAATTATACACAACAGTTTAAACCATTAAAACACAATGGTTTAAATCTATAAAAAGAAGTCCATCTCATCCTTAAAAAAAACAAAAACAAAATAAAATTCCAATACGCTTTTGGTTTATAAATCAGACATACACATAAACCGATAATAAACCATTACTACTCTATATTACCTTCTATAAACGTAGACAGTGTAACAACCATGATTCTTGTCGTCACCATGTGTACAGAAACATATTCAGAAGACTAATGCAAGAAGCTGTCAGTGCCACCCTTTCCCCGCCTCTGCCCACACGCCCCTTGTGATCTCCCAGCCTTATCCACCTGCACGTTCCATTCACATTATTCTCAAAATCTCTCACTGGAATTTATGGTTAATGTCAACTTAATATTTTATCTCTCTGATGCTTTACCTAATTATTTTAATTGTTTCTCATTTCCATCACATACTTTCGTTCTTAAATCTCCATCACGACATTAAATTGTTCTATCTTCCCGCTTCCCCTTCTTTTTTTAGTTTCATATTTCACTCAATACATTCAGAGGAATTTCTTACAGATTATTTCCCTCGTGTTTTCCTTAACCTTCACCACAACCACATTTATTCCTTTCACATTCCTCTCTTCACACAGACAGACAGACAGGTGCATAAACTCTCACTCACGCACACACACAGTGGTGGTCACTCTAGAACTCACAATAACACCCACGGCCTCTTAACACCCACGGACTCACAATAACACCCACGGCCTCTTAACACCCACGGACTCACAATAACACCCACGGACTCACAATAACACCCTCGGACTCACAATAACACCCACGGCCTCACAATAACACCCACGGACTCACAATTAATAACACCCACGGACTCACACCCACGGCCTCACAATAACACCCACGGCTACAATAACACCTACGGACTCACAACACCCACGACTCACCAACACCCACGACTCATAACAACACCCACGGCCTCAGCAATAACACCACGGTCAATAACACCCAGGACTCACAATAACACCCACGACTCACAATAACACCTCGACTACACAACACCCTCGACTCACAATAACACTTCGACCTCACAATAACACCCAGGGACTCACACACACCACGACTCCACAACACCCTCGGACTCACAATAACACCCTCGGACTCACAATAACACCCACGGACTCACAATAACACCCACGGACTCACAATAACACCCACGGACTCACAATAACACCCTCGGACTCACAATAACACCCACAAACTCACAGTGTAGAAGGTCTATCATAGAAGACACCTAGATAATGAGACAATATCCTGGCCAAAACTCCCCTCAGTCCTCTTACGTTTCCTTATGAGGTCACCAAAAAGCTCCTCTGCCCTCGGCTTTGACACAATAAACACGAGATAACAGAAAATTGCTTGTTAGTAACTTGCGGCTCCCAGTGGCGGAACTTGAGTGAGTCTCCGAACCGATCTTTTACCCTGGCTGTCATCTGGTGAGTGTGTGTTGTTGTGTCTCGTTGTGGTTCGATACTGTTTCAGTTTGGGAGGGAGGTGGAAGTATTGACCCCTGGCTGTATATTTACTGTTATTTCGATAGCCTTACTAACATCCAAACAACATCTCTAGAAAAAAAAAACGAATTTAATCCAATATAAACCATAATAAATACGCTTAATGGGATCGTCGTTAGTGACTTGTAAACAATGACTGCGAACGATGTGAACCAAAACACGGTAAATATGTAATTTCTTCGCCTACAAAGGACATCAAAACCTCAATTAGTAGGTAAATAAGGTAAATAATAAGTATCATTAAAGGTCAACTCGTAAGACAACACAAGAATTTTTGATGACCACTTAAAATATTCTATCATGTTGTAGATGTAGTCCGTGTTGATAACTGAATACCATTACCATGTCAACACGTTATAAAGTTCCTATAACCACATCATTAACATAACCACAACACAAATAAATAAACTGAATATTTATAATTACCCTGAATCATCTCAACAAATAAACCAAACTAACTTCAATAGTCCTAATGTAAAAACTGACTGATAACCCCGGGTGGATCATCGTATTTCAATGACTGAGTTATAGTATTACAAGAAGAGAGTATAACATTATAACAATAGGTTAATATATTAATGATATCCTGAGCCGTGAAGTGTAGCGCTATATAACCTTCAAATAACAGTAAAATATAACAGAAATATGATGAGTAATGATGTCCGGTGTACGTGAGTTGAAGGTTGTCTACACACACACAGAGCCGTGGGCGGATAAGTGTCGCAGGACCATTAAGTAAATTACTCAGCAGTGACCCTTGATGCTCTTGTTTAAACTCTAGAAAACTTTATACAAAAAAATAAGTAAAATAGTGAAACTGTGACGAATTCCACCATTCCACCATTACGAGAAAAAAAATTACCAGATATATTAATTTAATACCTTGTTTTAATTCATAACATTAGTGGGAGTAAACAAACATACTATTGCACTGATTCGTGGAAGTGGTGTGACGTCATGAGACGCCCAGGTATATGATTGGTTAGTCTGGCTAGTCAGGTTATGACGTCACATGTTTCCTAGCGCCATACAGACAACCAATCACATTGCTTCCGTCTAAACGGTGCTGTCATTCAGCTCCCGACGCCAAATAGCGTTCTGGTTGGCTAGTTCTATGATGACGTCAAGGAGTCGATGACGTGGCCGGTGTTCAACTGGGCGCCAGTGATGACGTCATGACTAGCGACTGGGGATAGGTACAGGATGTCAATTTTATGTTTTATTGTTACTCTGGCATGATGAAAGCCTCCTTTACACCTTAAGGTCACTGTAAGAGATTAAGTAACCTATAATTTACAGCATTAACCGTATTCTTCTAGGAAAATCCTTTATCTTTTGTGTTTAGAATAATCAATAACCACAACCAACACTCCGATCACCTGCCTATTCACTTCTCTTATATTTTCTTGTTTACAAAAGTTATATGACATTAATGACAAACATCTGTACTTGTTGAAATAGTCAAATTCAGATGAGTTTTGGTTATATCGCCTCATAATCATAGATGCCGTACACGACGAATATAAATCAACGATTGTCATTTGTTTTTTTACCAGACGCGGGATTTATTCGTCTCCAGAGGTAGACATTGTCGTGTTATTAACCGCCACCAGCAAGCGTTAAGAGACGGACACCTTGTTATCCATGTTTGTTAATTATCATCATCTCATACAACAGCGTAGAGAAATAACAAGTATAAAGTTATATAAACATAAGAAGAACTATAGGGTACTGAATCTTTCTAATGGGGTCCACTCGGTTATAACGTATGTCACTTGTTTCTCCCGCCCTCTATTGTCAGTGTACCGATTTGATTCTTCATTCGTTTATTATTATTATTATTATTATTATTATTATTATTATTATTATTATTATTAACAACCAGAGCACAGAGAGAGTATTTAACCTTAAAACAAATTTAATAACCTCAATATCACCTACACTTTTAAAAGACTTGCAAAACCTCGTTATTTAATACAGCACACAGACTATGTGGGAAAGACTATGGGAAAGAGACTGTGGGAGAGAGACTGTGGGAGAGAGACTGTGGGAGAGAGACTGTGGGAGGGATTATGTGGGGGAGAGACTATGTGGGAGAGTGACCCTGTGGGAGAGATGTGGCCGCTGTCAACCATGGCAACACATACCCTGCGGGGTGTCGAGGCATCTCTCTCTCTCTCCCACTCACTTCCAACCTCTCCCACTCGTTGTCACTCCACTCAGATCACGGCCGTTTCTCTTTCACACACACTCACTATCAGCTCTCCCATATCTCTTTCTTTCTCTCTCCCTCTTTTTCTCCCTGTCTCTTTCTCTTATTCGTTTTCATCTCTCTCTCTCTCTCTCTCTCTCTCTCTCTCTCTCTCTCTCTCTCATTATTCTGCTCTTTATCTTCGCCTTTTCTTCTTCATCCTTTCATACGTCATCTTCTTCTCTCCTCACTCTTAACCTAACCTAACCCGCATGGATGATCCCGGTACACCCACATGGATGATCCCGGTACACCCACGTGGATGATCCCGGTACACCCACGTGGATGATCCCGGTACACCCACATGGATGATCCCGGTACACCTACATGGATGATCCCGGTACACCCACGTGATGATCCTGCACCCACATGGATGATCCCAGTACACCCACATGGATGATTCCTGCACACCCACATGGGATGATCCCGGTACACCCACATGGATGATCCCGGTACACCATTACGGATGATCCTGGTACACCCACATGGATGATCCTGTACCCACGTGGATGATCTCTGCACACCCGCACGTGATGATCTGGCACACCACGATGAATCCGGTACACCCACATGGACATCCCGGTACAACCTACATGGATGATCCCGGTACACCCACGTGATGATCCCGGTACACCCACATGGATGATCCCAGTACACCCACATGGATGATCCTGCACACCACATGGATATCCTGTACACCCACGTGGATGATCCCGGTGCACCCACATGGATGATCCCAGTACACCCACATGGATGATCCCAGTACACCCACATGGATGATACCGGTACACCCACGTGGATGATCCCGGTACACCCACATGGATGATCCCGGTACACCTACATGGATGATCCCGGTACACCCACGTGGATGATCCCAGTACACCCACATGGATGATACCGGTACACCCACATGGATGATACCGGTACACCCACATGGATGATACCGGTACACCCACATGGATGATCCAGGAGGAAGGAAGCTGAGAGGATGAGAAATAATTACATCAAAGGTGGCACCATTTACCCCGTCTTTACTAAGTGCGTTAAACCTTCTCTCCTTCATTCCCCTCCTTTTCCTATTTTTCCTTCTTCCCTCTCTTCCTTCCTTTATCTCCCGTTCCTTTTTTCTCTTTCTTTCCCTCCTTCCTTCCCTTCTTCCTTCCTACCTCTCTCCTCCTCCTTCCTCCCTGTCTCTCTCCTTCTCCATCCTCTCTTCTCTATCTCTTCCTCTTTCCTTCCTATCTCGTCCTTCCTGTTTCTCTCCTCCTTCCTCCCTATCTCCCTTACCCCCCGTTCTCTCTCTCTCTCTCTTCTCAGCTGTGTCTCATAATACATTTGCATGTAAGTTCAAGAACCTTTTGACATGATATTACTCTCTCTCTCTCTCTCTCTCTCTCTCTCTCTCTCTCTCTCTCTCTCTCTCTCTCTCACACACACACACAGAGTAATAGCCGGGGGGAGGGGATCGGTCTAGTGACTCCGCATGGTCAAGTTCGTCATCTTAAAATGAGAGTTCCGGTTAGAAGGGTCAAGTAACCTGGTGGGCGCGGAGGGAGGAGGAAAGCAAGGGAGAAGGGAGACAAAATTTCCAAGGAGAGTAAAGGCATGACAGGGGAAGAATATACAGTCACGTTAACACTAGAGAAAGGGAGGTCACTGGTATAATGGTTGTAGGTTATCACAAGTGCTGCTTATAGTGTGTGTTAGGGGTATTAGTGGTAACATTATCCCTCCACCGCTTGTGACCTGGAGAAATGGGTGGTCGTTTAACATAAGCTCTTACTAGAAATGGGTGGTCGTTTAATAAAAGCTCTCACTAGAAATGGGTGGTCGTTTAATAAAAGCTCTCACTGGAAATGGGTGGTGGTTTAACATAAGCTCTCACTAGAAATGGGTGGTCGTTTAACATAAGCTCTCACTAGAAATGGGTGGTCGTTTAACATAAGCTCTCACTGGAAATAAGACAAAAATCACACAGTAAAACACACCAATTATGTACAAAATATTATTGAATAGCGTGAAAATAATCCACTGAGTTAATTAGACAAGTAATTAAAAGAGTTAGTAAATAGACTGTATCCTCCATGACATACTTGAAGGAGACGTAGGCGGCAGTTTACCCGGTATTATACAGTGTTAAAATGTAGTGAAGTTTATGTCTCAACCAACCCTCCACGACTGATGAGATAATTGGTCATTAATGGATAGTTACGCCCTAGAATAAAGTGATAGTTTATAAGGAAATTTTTTATATTTTTTAATGTTTATCTCGTAAAAGTCACCTGCCAGTGACCCCAAGACGTCCCAGCCTTGTGTTGATACTGGTGGACCTGTATAGAACCTGTAGCTCATTGCCTGTGTGTAAGATCCTCCACATACACACACACACACACACACACACACACACACACACACACACACACACACACACACACAACACACACACACACACACACACACACACACACACACACACACACACACACACACACACACACACACAAACACACACACACACAAACACACACACACACACAACACACACACACACAAACACAAACACACACACACACAACACACACACACACACACAAACACACACACACACAAACACACAAACACACACAAACACACACACACACACACAAACACACACACACACAAAACACAAACACACACACACACACACACACATGTATCCTGAAACCATGACTTAGGGTCGACGTCACCAACTCGTCAATACATGCCACTGGCGGCAGCTGGTGTTATGAATGACCACACACACACACACACACACACACACACACACACACACACACACACACACACACACACACACACACACACACACACACACACACACACACTTCAACGAAAGCATCCTGAAGGAAAGTCACGTCTACACTCCCACACGGATCATGACACCCTCATATACTTGACTATGAGTGTCAACAGCCAGCATTAAAACCTCCCACACACCCCTCCTACACACCCACACCTCCACCCACCCCCTCACACAGCTTTCCCTCTGAGCTAGTCTACCCACCACCTCACTTCCTTATTTTTACCACTTCATCTGCTGGTTGATTGAGCATTTCTCAGTAACACACCTGAGCTCCACTTGAGGTGTTCCATGACACGTCATTCAGTGTTGAAATATGTCGCCCTCCCCCTGTGCTGTGTCCTCCCCAGGTGCTGTGTCCCCGTGCTGTGCCCCCCCTGTGTGCTGTGTCCCCCCTGTGTGCTGTGCCCCCTGTGCTGTGCCCCCCGTGTGCTGTGTCCCCCTGTGTGTGCTGTGTCCTCCCGTGCTGTGTCCTTCCCATGTCCCCGTGTGCTGTGTGTCCCCCGTGTGGTGTCCCCCCTGCAAGGTGTCCCCCCCCCGTGTGCTGTGTGTCCTCTCCTATGTCCCCCCCCGTGTGCTGTGTCCCCCGTGTGTCCCCTGTGCCAGCCCCCCCCTCTGTGTGTGCCGTGTCCTCTCCCCACACCCTGGTTTATGATCTCGTCCATATTTATATTTCGTTTTTGTCTCTGTGTTATACCTGCCAGGCTTTTCCTCCTCCTCTTTCTCTTCCCCTTATTATTCCTCCTCTTCTCTCTATTCCTTCTCTCCCTCCCCCTCCATCAACACACGTAGCTACGCCGTTTACGCTAACAAGTCACACTTCAGAAACAAACAACTATTTATTATTCTGACTTGTGTGATGAGCTCTGAGAGAAACACACTGCTGTACTCCCACGATAACAGATAAGGTGGTCGGGTGGCTACAGCTCTACCCGGCTATCCTAAACATCACTGGTTCGATCCCACGGCTGTAACTTTGTACCCGCCTTTACAGTTTGGGAAGTGAAGATATCGGGTACAGTGCCTCTTTGTGTATCGAAGATAAGATCCTGGTGTATATGTTAAGGTACATGGTATCTTGATCTACTTTCTGAAATGTTTCTATACCTGTCGAAATGTTGGTGTACATGTAGAAGTATTGGTGTACATGTGGAAGTATTGGTGTACATGTAGAAGTATTGGTGTACATGTAGAAGTATTGGTGTACATGTAGAAGTATTGGTGTACATGTGGAAGTATTGGTGTACATGTGTACTCGTAAGTATTAGCACGAGACAAAGAAAATTTTCATAACTGAGTAAAATTTTAGTAGTATTCTCATAGTTTATTCGTTTTTATATTTAATGTCCAGCTAAAATAAACTAATTGAGAGTTTGTTTACATCTCCAGTCAGAATCTAGGAATAATAGAGAACTTATACCCCGACCTACGCGTGGTGGGGAGGAAATGAAGCAGTTACCCCTACCGTTTATGAGAGAACGGACCTGATACATGGGAGACTAATGTATTTATTCGTTCCTTTTTTTCACCGATGTTTACCTTTTGTTATACCCCCCCCCCACACACACACACCTACCTCCAGTGCTTTCTTTATGTCATCTGGGCCGATCTTAACACTAATTCAGACAAACGTTGGGTTATAGTAGATAAATCTTTAACTCTTACATAATATAGGCGGCAGAGGAGACGGAGAGAGAGAGAGAGAGAGAGAGAGAGAGAGAGAGAGAGAGAGAGAGAGATGAATCAAGATTAATAAATACAAAACAGAACAGGTTATACCTTGTGTAAGTATGGTGAACCAAAACATATTTCTTCTTCCCTTCACTCTACAACTTCCCTCCCTCCCTCCCACATACCTTCCATCCCTCCCACATACCTTCCATCCCTCCCACATACCTTCCATCCCTCCCCCACAGTAGATATCCGATGCAATAATACATATATGTATAAGGCTGTGTTGTGTCACAGATACATGGCTGCCCCAGCTCAGCTCTCCGCGGGGTGTGTGTTAAAAGTGTCTGGGAGAGAACTACCAGACTGTGAAATAGGTGGTGGCTCTAAGTGTCATCTGTGCCTTCCTGAAGACCTCCATAATGCCAGAGTGGAGTGTGGGGGTGTGGCGCAAATGAGGTGTGGCGTAGGTGAGGGCTGTGGCATGGAGTGGGGGGTGTGGCGTGGGTGGGGGTGTGGCGTAGGTGGGGTGTGTGGCGTGGGTGGGGTGTGTGTGGGTGGGGGTGTGGAGTGTGGGGAAGGGGTGTTGTGTGGTGTTTGTGTGTGTGGGTGTTTGTGTGTGTGTGTGTATTTTCAAGGAGCTAAACTCATTATTCTATTCTTTACCTTACATAAACTTTCTAACGTAACCAACAGTTAATCACTCCGGCTGCAGGAGGCCCCGAACTCAATGTGCAAATCTGGCTCACTAAAAGCCTACGTCAAACTCTTTTAAAATCCTCTCAAAAACATACTGTACAACATTTATATTTAGTTCGTTGTCTATAGAGCACAGGTGAGTCTCCAACGGTGGGGCTTTAACAGGTTAATGAGTATAGAGGCTAATTTAAGACGTTGTTGACAATGTTGTGTTTACGTGGGATAGGTCATTGTGGAGTTAAGTGATGGTGGGTTGTGGGTGGTGGTACTAGTGGGTGTGGTCGCAGGTGGTACTAGTGGGTGTGGTCGCAGGTGGTACTAGTGGGTGTGGTCGCAGGTGGTACTAGTGGGTGTGGTCGCAGGTGGTACTAGTGGGTGTGGTCGCAGGTACTAGTGGGTGTTAGGTGTCTAGTGGGTGTGGTTGGTACCATGGGTGGTCGCAGTGTAGTGGTTGTGGTCGCAGGTGGTACTAGTGGTTGTGGTCGCAGGTGGTACTAGTGGTTGTGGTGCAGGTGGTACTAGTGGGTGTGGTCGGGTGGTACTAGTGGTGTGGTCGCAGGTGGTACTAGGTGGTGTACGCAGGTGGTACTAGTGGGTGTGGTCGCAGTGGTACTAGTCGTTGTGGTCGCAGGTGGTACTAGTCGTTGTGGTCGGTGGTACTAGTGGGTGTGGTCGCAGGTGGTACTAGTGGGTGTGGTCGCAGGTGGTACTAGTAGGTGTGGTCGCAGGTGGTACTAGGGTGTGGTTGGGTACTAGTGGGTGTGGTCGCAGGTGGTACTAGTGGGTGTGGTTAGGTGGTACTAGTGGGTGGTCGCAGGTGGTACTAGTGGGTGGTCAAGGTGTACTAGTGGTTGTGGTCGCAGGTACTATGTCGTGGTCGCATGTACTAGTGGTGTGGTAGATCAGTGGTGGTCGCAGGTTACGTGGTTGTGGTCGTGGTGGTACTAGTGTTGGGTCGCAGGTGGTACTAGTGGGTGGCAGGTACTAGTGGGTGTCGCAGATGGTACTAGTGGGTGGTCGCAGGTGGTACTAGTGGTTGTGGTCGCAGGTGGTACTAGGTGTCGCAGGTGGTACTAGTGGGTGTGGTCGCAGGTGGTACTAGTGGGTGTGGTCGCAGGTGGTACTAGTGGTTGTGGTCGCAGGTGGTACTAGTGGTTGTGGTCGCAGGTGGTACTAGTGGGTGTGGTCGCAGGTGGTACTAGTCGTTGTGGTCGTGGTGGTGGTACTAGTGGGTGTGGTCGGTGGTACTAGTCGTTGTGGTCGCAGGTGGTACTAATGTTGTGGTCGCAGGTGGTACTAGTGGGTGTGGTCGGCAGGTACTAGTCGTTGTGGTCGCAGGTGGTACTAGTCGTCGTGGTCGCAGGTGGTACTAGTGGGTGTGGTCGCAGGTACTAGTGGGTGTGGTCGCAGATACTAGTCGTTGTGGTCGCAGGTGGTACCAGGGTGTTCGCAGGTACTAGTGGTGGTCGCAGGATACTAGTCGTTGTGTCGCAGGGTACTAGTCGTCGGTCGCAGGTGATACTAGTCGTGTGGTCGCAGGTGGTACTAGTCGTTGCAGGTAATAACAGATAGTGTTGTTGATAATACGCCATCGACCTTTGTTTGACTTCACACATTAATAATATCAATACAAACACGTAATCTTTCATATAAATTATCTTCTTAACGTTGTTCATCATCTGTTTTCCTCTTTTATCTGCTATCATCGCTGTTTACACTTCGTTTATTACAGTTATTGTCATTTATTCTTGATTAGTTAAGTTTTCCTGCTGAGCTCCCACCCCCTGCATGGGAAATAAAGGGGGTGATAATTACGTGAAGGAAGGAAGGAAGGAAAAGGAAGGAAGGAAGGAAGGAAGGAAGGAAGGGAGGAGGAAGGAAGGAGACTTCGGTTCCCCGCCAGTGTCTGCAGGGGCTAACTTAAAGGTTGAAGCTGCCCAATTTGAGGATTTTCCGAGCCACCCACTCCACGCCCACATCGCCACGCCCCCCACACACACACCACCACGCCTCCACAAGGCACCATCAGCACACCCACACACACGCGCCCACCACCACGCCTACACAAGGCACCATCACACACCCACACACACACAACCACCCCCAACACCATCAGCACACCCACACACACACGCGCCCACCACCACGCCTACACAAGGCACCATCATCACGCTCACACACACACAAACCATCATCACACCCACCCACACACGCACACACCACCACGCCTACACAAGGCACCATCAGCACACCCCACACACACACGCCCCACCACCACGCCTACACAAGGCACCATCATCACGCTCACACACACAAACCATCAGCACACCCACCCACCACACACACGCCACCACCACGCCTACACAAGGCACCATCAGCACACCCACCCACACACACACCATCAGCACACCCACACAATTACACAGGTCTACAATCACAAGCCGTTAACCGGACAAACTGACCCATTCATTTGGCAACTGAACTGTTCTTTCTTTATATTGAAACAAATTTCATCATTCACGTAACAATACATCAATATTTACCTGCACCGAGTTAACCTTTCAACTAACTATATCACAAACACCATTATGTGCTATATAGCTTCATTTGTGTTCTACTGTAGTCAGGAAGAAATGTATTTTATCTATTTGCACTTGTTGTAATCTTATGTTCATTAATTATGACCTATATTCCGATTTTTTTATGAACTAGAAATAAGATTAATTGAAATAACTCCGTGTTGTATCGACTAACATAAGAAATACATAATTACTTTCAGAATATACGGTATGTTCTATAAATATACGTTATATCAACACTTCTGGTTTATCATATATTACAGGGAGTGAGTGGTTAACCGCTTAGCTCCCCGTCAGAGAGCGCGGCGGCCTAACTAACTATCCGGCTGAAGAACCTGAAGACTCTGGATAAAATTGGACTGATCTGTCACCGAAGAAGCTCAAGGACTTTACACACCCGCCACCACAGGGAGTTGATTGACCTCCGCTTCACTCCCAACTACGCTTCACTCTTAACATAAATTAAGCGCTTTGTTCATTCACTCTAAAAACCTTGGTTGGCTAAACTATACAGAACTAATCCTTTATGTTAATACGAATTTCCCTGACGCTTCCACCCCCCCCCCTATTTTTCTTTCTCACTGTCTCCCCATTCTGCAAATTTCACCTCCTCTCTCCCTCCTTCTTTCCTTCTCGTTTCCTTCTTCCCTTCCTTATTAGAGATTAATGTTTCAAATGACATCCTTCGAACTGTGTGTGTGTGTGTGTGTGTGTCATGCATTGTGAGCTTAACATTGGTGTGGGTATTTTCTTAGATTATTTTGAGAGAGAGAGAGAGAGAGAGAGAGAGAGAGAGAGAGAGAGAGAGAATTAACACCCATAACAAGACCAAGACACAAATGATACACAGACTTTAACAAAATGAAGACAGACAAACTAACACACTGACTAAACCAAAGAACACAACAGGTAAATAAATACAGGTGAGAGATTAACAGGTAATTAAATATCAATCATATTATATCCCATAAAAAACTAATAACCACTTCATCATTAACCTTATCTATGGTTGTCCTAATGAACAATCACACCCCCCAAAAAACTATCTGTACTCCGGGTGATCGATGAATTCCACAATGAACACTGTGACTCCTGTTGTCTCGGTAGGGTTGTCAAAATCCTTCGTCCACTGTGTCATATTTTCTCAACACAATTTGGTAGAGATATTTTTTTTTTTGGGTGGTATGTCCTTCCTGATGTGACTGATAGATGGTATTTTTATAAGTGGGGGATGTTATTTTTGTATATAGTTTAACGTAAATTTTATGTTTGAAAATGGATGGTGTTGGTGCTGCTAGTTGGTCTGAAAAGTTCTCTCAGTCAGTCAGTCAGTCAGTCAGTCAGGAATTCATAGTGACTGACGCACTTTAAAGTATCATAGAATATTAAAGGGGGACGGGGGGATTGTAACCTTTTTTTAATCTGAATTGTAGCAACACACACACACACACACACACACACACACACACACACACACACACACACACATAATGTAGATAAACACACTACTCTAACCCATTCCCTTATAAATACGAACATATATATACGAAAAACAATTCTGAACTAAAACACACTTAACCTAACCTAACCTTAACCTATCACCAGGCTAAGTTAACAGAGCATTATTGTTTGTTCCCGCCTTTAACCTCCGCCCCTCCACAGCTCCTAATGTTTTCCTTCACGTTTTCTGTGACGGAGGAGCGTCTTACAAGGGGGGAACTCGTGTAAACCGGCGTCACCCTCCCTGCAAGATGGCCAATGTTGGAAAATATTACAGAAAGGACCACTATCTTATGCTAATGTTAAAATCTGACTCAACCTAATCTAACTAACTAACCCAACTCTCCTAGGTTAATTTTTTGGGGGGTAGGTTAAGTTAAGTTTGGTTGTTTCACGTAGAAATAACCAATTACAAATATGGCTTTTATCTCCTCATTGATAACAGCTTGTCTCACAGGTCACCACCACACACATCTTCTCAATATTTCACCTCCACTCAACATGTGTGTATCATTTTAATGTGTTTTCTTCTTCTAATATTACAACCTTTACATCTGGATCTTACCTGACTCACCTGTTGTGATATAATAATCATTTGTGGCTGACCTGTTACCTCACAATTAATGTATCGTCTCTAATGGTTTAAGATTCAGGTCATATAAAACTGGATTCCCCGGCACTGAACTTGACTGCCTTTACTATTCTCATCTGTAAAGTCAGGTACACCCATTTATAGGAACGGTGGTGGCGGTGGCGGTGATGGTGGTGGCGGCGGTGGTGGTGGTGGTGATGATGATGGTGGTGGTGGTGATGATGGTGGTGGCGGTGATGGTGGTGGCGGTGATGGTGCAACACATAGCTTTTATCTAGTTATTCTTTGCTACCTTCAGCCTCTCCCACACCCTCAAACCCTCTAGCTAGGATTAAACTTTCCACCCAACCGTGTGTGTGTGTGTGTGTGTGTGCACCAGGCTGGCAGTAACGTCACACACACGTCACGGAGGAACAATCCATTAAAGTTGATATAATCTTTACAACACTGAGCATAAGATACGCACTATGGTCCAATGGTTGCTGTTAAGTGTACGTGGGAGGGAGAAGATGTACGTGGAAGGTGTACATGGGAGGGAGAAGATGTACGTGGAAGGTGTACATGGGAGGGAAAAGATGTACGTGGAAGGTGTACATGGGAGGGAGAAGATGTACGTGGAAGGTGTACATGGGAGGGAGAAGACCTATGTGAGAGATAAGACGTACAGGGAGGGATCACGTACAGATAGGAGCCCCCACGGTCACGGACGAGAGATGCTGTGAATAGACTAACTGCATAATTACAACCAAGTGGTGAGATGGGAGGTGCCTGGCTTCCATTAAACCCCCAGAAGACTACAAGACCCAACCTTGAACCAAAATTAATCCCAAATTCAATAACGTTCATGAATTTTTTTTCTTCTTAAATTTCGTTCACTTTTTCACTCAATAATCTTAATATAAACAGGAATTAATGACTGTGTTTGTGTGTCAGATTTACTTCCAGGTTGAGTTATATATAAAGACTGTAGCTGGTATGTGTAATAATTGTACTTTAACCACTAATAATTGTTACCGAGTTATAGATCAGTCATTTAAGTATAAAATTCTACTTAAGGACATTGACACAGGTGAACGAAACACAATTAAAAGAAACTATTACGTCTATTTTCATTATTCCTTCCTACTGATAAAACACATTAGTATTTCCCAACATAATTTCTTCAGCTGTAGACATCAAATTCTTTCCTCGTGGATGTATTAAGACTCGTAATCGTAAATCGAAATAGATGTTGTTAGTTTAGAATTGTACTTCGAATCGATTACCAGGTCTTAGATTAGTCACAGTTCGGAAATAAGCTAGAGAGAGAGAGAGAGAGAGAGAGAGAGAGAGAGAGAGAGAGAGAGAGAGAGAGAGAGAGAGAGATAGCATTGTTGGCCCTATCAAGCTCTGACCTGACCTGACCTGACCTGACCTGACCTGACCTGACCTAACCTAACCTAACCTAACCTGACCTGACCTGACCTTTGGACTAGTGAACTAAACGAACTAAACCACGATTAACAAAGCACATGATTGGTTAAGAACAGCTGGATGATTTCGTTTCCCAGGAAGGTATTGATCAGAGCGTTGTTCGTCCTGAAGAAAAAAAAAAAAGATGTCTGGGTGATTCTGACAGGTCCAACAGTGTAGCCAACAACAGGTAAGACAGTGTAGCCAGTGATATAGGTCCAACAGTGTAACAACGTCACAGCTTAAGATAGAGTCATTTGTCACTTAGACTTAGTCGTAATTGGGTGCATTGTGTGTGTGAGTTTTTATTAGAATTTAGCTTACGAACTCTCTACAGTATTTAGACAATAATAATAATACCAAACTTACAAGACAACTCCTCCAAAAATAATAAAACAAAGAACAAAGAGAGATAAAGAGACAGACAGACAAAGACAAACAGTTTTAATCACACCCAAAACAGGTGGGAGTTTAACCTACTTACGTAACTAAAAACAAAGAAGAGGAAGAGAAGAATATTTTCACAGTGGTGGGGCGACGTCAACAAGCAATGGTTCCGGGTCCATGTGAATATTTCCCCGTCTTGTGGTAGGATAAACAGTCGCTTGGGAGGGGTGGGAGGGGGTGGAGGGGTGGGGAGGGGTGGGAGAGGTGTGGGGTGGGGGTGAGGGGGTGGGAGAGGTGTGGGGAGGGGGTGAGGGGGTTGTAGGGGTGGGAGAAGGGCTCAAAAACTGCGTTGAGGTAAAGAGATCACGGGTTCGAATCCTTCTTTTTGCTTTAGAGAAGATGATTGTACTGGGTTCTTGATCTTTTGTTAAGAGTTATTCAACTGGCACGCACGCACACTACTACTACTTTGCTGTCACTCGGAATCGAGTATGACGATCATCCAGCTATGATACAATGATATGAGTTATTAGGGCTGTCACCGAGGTTAGTGAGTTTTGAGGTGACTAAAGAGGCCGATACGAGACCCGCAGCGTCGTCCACATTCGTTGCACATGTGGAGGGCTCCATCTACTGCGGGAGGGGCGGCGGCAGAGTCTTTTCGGCGATGGCGCTTGCCTGCCTCGTTATGCAGTCGGGCTAACTCGAAATTATTGACACCTCGTGTGGTGCTCCTCCAAGCGTTACGGTGTGGAGTGATCGTCTCCCGGGTGAGGGGGTCGATCTGGCACTGCTCGATATACTGTACGGGCAACTGTGTGGATAATTTCAGCTCCCTTCAGCTGAAGACACGATTTCGGTGTCTGCCCAAGGCTTGAGATGCACATCTGATCCGATGATGAATCTCTTCATCAATGTCTGCGGTGGTGGACAGGTGGGAGCCGAGATACCGAACGTGGGTAACATTAGAGAGGGTAGTACCATTAAGCTGGATGGATGGTGGAGGTGTGTCTGAGCCAGGGGCAGGCTGAAAGAGAATCTGAGTCTTATGTACATTCACCTCGAGGCCGAATAGTGCATACGCGTTTGCATAGGTGTTCGACAACTCCTGATTTATGTACTGTACAGCCCTGTAAGTGTATTCAATGCATATTATATCATTATGTCTAAATCAAATGAAAGTCTGTATATTTTCAGCCACCGGCTGCAACTCTATTAATAAACCGTTTATTATTATTATTATTATTAGGATCTCCTGTAGGTCGTGTTCAGTGTGACCACGACCTACAGGAGATCCTGAACACACACACACACACACACACACACACACACACACACACACACACACACACACAAACACAAAACACACACACACACACACACACACACACACACACACACACACACACACACACACACACAACTCGAGAGTATAAACAAAGACGTCTTACACACCTAAGTTATCCATTCCCTCTCTTATCATATCGACATCACCCCCTCCCTCCCTCCCTCCCTCTCCCTCCTTCCCTCCCTCCTTCCTTCCCTCCTTCCTTCCCTCCCTCCCTCCCTCCCTCCTTCACCTGATCACTATCTCACCTCTTCACTCCTTCTTATACCTTTTACCTGCCGACCTAAACAGTGGTTAATGTTACCTTTAATCTCTAATCATGAGAGGGGAATACGTAACGTGGTTCAGGTTAAAGGTACGTAACGTGGTGCAGGTTAAAGGTACGTGACGTGGTTCAGGTTAAAGGTACGTGACGTGGTAAGTTAAAGGTACGACGGCAGGTTAAAGGTACGACGTGGTTCAGGCGCGTGACGTGCAGGTTAAAGGTACGTAACGTGGTGCAGGCAAAGGTACGTGACGTGGTGCAGGTTAAAGGTACGTAACGTGGTGCAGGTTAAAGGTACGGACGTGACGTGGTGCAGGTTAAAGGTACGTGACGTGGTGCAGGTTAAAGGTACGTGACGTGGTTCAGGTTAAAGGTACGTGACGTGGGTGCAGGTTAAATACGTAACGTGGTGCAGGTTAAAGGTACGACGTGGTGCAGGTTAAAGGTACGCACCGTGGTGCAGGTTAAAAGGTACGTAACGTGGTGCAGGTTAAAGGTACGTAACGTGGGTGCAGGTTAAAAGGTACGTGACGTGGTGCAGGCTAAAGGTACGTGACGCGGTGCAGGCTAAAGGTACGTGACGTGGTGCAGGTTAAAGGTACGGACGTGGTGCAGGTTAAAGGTATCAACGCGGTGCAGGTTAAAGGCATGTGACGTGGTGCAGGTTAAAGGTACGTGACGTGGTGCAGGTTAAAGGCATGTGACGTGGTGCAGGTTAAAGGTACGTAACGTGGTGCAGGTTAAAGGTACGACGTGGTGCAGGTTAGCGGTACGTGACGTGGTGCAGGTTAAAGGTACGTGACGTGGTGCAGGTTAAAT
>NW_024721079.1:698738-756238 GCF_018991925.1 Homarus americanus | reverse complement strand
AGGTGAGAGACAGGGTAGGTTAGGTTAGGTAAGAAGGACTGAAGAGAAATAAGTGTTATGATTCAGAGGGTCGTGTGTGTGTGTGTGTGAATCTATTTTCGGTCTTGTGCTAAATCCAGTAGGTGGCGCTGGATATTTTTAGCGGGAAACTTTACAGATCGGCACAGAATGGCACCGTCCTGAATAACTTCACCTAACCTAACCTAACCTAAAATGGCTTAAACTTAATCAAACCTTAACCAATTTAACCTAACCTTAAAAAAATTAACCTAACCTAACCTTACAGGGGTAGGTGACGTAGAGTACCTCATTAACTTGTACTTGTATATACACACACACACACACACACACACACACACACACACACACACACACACACACACACACGTGACTTGCATTAGACAGTAAAAGGGCCACGTGAGGGTTGTATTTATGTTGGGAAATGGTCAGAATTTATTAGGAAATGAGGTGATTGGTGTACACAATGGCGCGTTCTGGCGGAAATCTAACAATCACTTTATCTGATCGAGAGTTGAGACGAAAGTGGATTTTGTGAGAGTACGGAGGTCCGTCTCTGTGGTGGGTAGAAGGTAACAAAAGTAATGCTCTGTTGTAGGGAACATAAGGAGTCTGCAATAGGCCGGTTGGCAGCTCCTGTCGAGAGTTACTACCACTCTCTATCATCCATGAATCTGTCCAGCCTCCTTTTGAAACTTTCCAGCGTTCCAGTACTTACTACAAAGTTGCTAAGCTTGTTCCACTCGTCCACCACCCTATTTGTGAACCAGTTCCTTCCTATCTCCCTCCTAAACCTTAACTTTTCCAACGTAAATAGGACTCTTAGTAACAACGTCAATATACCGTAAACATGTCAACCAAACTCATTTATCTCCCAGTCTCTTCCCTTTACACCTAAGGAACAAAGTATTTTCTCTCCGTAACAAAATAACCGAATACTATTTTGGTTTGTCCTCTCTCTCTCTCTGTCGTGTGTGTGTGTGTGTGTGTGTGTGTGTGTGTGTGTGTGTGTGTGTTACCTCCAGCAGAAGGGGATGTCTTAGAGCCATCACCGCTTAAGGGATACATCGACCTTCTCACCAGCACCTCCTCCTACTTCTTCCTCCCTCCTTCGCCGGACTGTCTTTACTACCTATAATAGAACAAGAAAAATAAAGACAATGTTACTAGGTGTTCGTTCAATAGATCTTTTCTTTTTTTTACTCAATATACAAAATAAATCTTTGGGAGGGGAGAGGGGTGGGGAATGGGGGGAGGGGTGGGGGGAATGGGGAGGGGGAGGAGGTGGGGGACAGAGGGAGGGAGGAGAAAGGAAGATGAATGGAGAGAGGGGGAAGGAGGAGGTAAATCGTAGCTAAACTGCAATCCTTAAAAGAAAGTTATCTGAAGTTTATATCAGTACACTATATATAACTTTACTGGTGTTATAAAAATGGAAAAAAATTATATGATATTTTTTTTTTTGGGGATGATAGAGGTGTTTGGGCCTCCTGTGGTGTAGTGTCCTGCAGCAGAGGCACATGGCAGTGGTGAAGGAAGTCAGGCCTTTTAAACACTGTGAATCAATGGGGGATATTTATACGTGTCTAAATTAAGTACTGCACTCCGCTACTCACACCTGATTCAAGATTCATCACTCCTGACTGCTACTCACACCTGACTCACCATTCATCACGCCTGACTGCTACTCACACCTGACTCATCATTCATCACGCCTGACTCCGCTACTCACACCTGACTCACCATTCATCACGCCTGACTCCGCTACTCACCTGACTCACCATTCATCACGCCTGACTCACTCACCTGACTCACTCACACCTGACTCCACTCACACTGACTCACACCTGGCTGACTGCTACTCACCTGACTCACCATTCATCCTCTGACTGCTACTCACACCTGACTCACCATTCATCACTCCTGACTGCTACTCACCTGACTCACCATTCATCACTCCACTTCTCACACCTGACTCCGTACACGTGACTGCCACTTCCCTCTCTCTCAGCGGTTCATTTAATCTCCTAAGTAAATCATGTGTTTCAAGACTTTCTTTTACAAGCTCTTCCTTACCACTAATAGCTTCATGTCTTCTTCCTGTCCTCCTCCTCCTCCTCCTCCTCCTTTCCCCCTCCTCCTCCTCCTTCCCCCCTCCTCCTCCTCCTCCTCCTCCTCCTCCTCCTCCTCCTCCTCCTCCTCCTCCTCCTTTTCCCCTCATCCTCCTCTTCCCACCCTACCTCCTCTTCCACCTCCTCCTCCTCCTCCTCCTCCTCCTTTCCTCCTCCTTTCCTCCTCCTTTCCTCCTCCTCCTCCTCCTCCTCCTCCTCCTTTCCCCTCCTCCTCCTCCTCCTCCTCCTCCCTCCTCCTCCTCCTCCTCCTCCTCCTCTCCTCCTCCCCCTCCTCCTCCTCTTCCCCCTCCTCCTCCCCTCCTCCTCATCTTCCTCTCATTAGAATTTATACCCAATTATACACCCGATTGAAAATGCTAAATTCTCGAGGCTAGATTAGATTAGGGGATAACTTGACACGTGTTCTACAATCTCTCCCCTCCCCATCTCCCCCCCCTCTCCCCACTCCCTCTCCCTTTTCCTCCCCTAGGAACCCCAACATAACATCCGGCCACTTTCTTACTAAGTTTCCGCAGCACGTGACTTAGCCGGAGTGAGCTGATATAACTACTCTCTCTCTCTCTCTCTCTCTCTCTCTCTCTCTCTCTCTCTCTCGAGCCTGAGTTAACACCATCATCTATATAACACCTTGACCCGGATACACACAGGGGGGGTGGGGGGAATAATTAGCTGACGAGGTGTACGTATTGGTCCTGGGCCAGATAATATGCCGCTATATATCCGGGTTAAGTTACGTACCTAGACAACATCACTGGAACCATTTATTTTTCGTGTATATATGTATGTATGTGTGTATGTATGTGTATGTGTGTGTGTGTGTGTGCGTCCTATATTTGAGATCACACGAGCCGTAGCGACACAGGGAATTGCAATCGAGTAATTTTTCATTTCCGATGTCCTAAATTTACAGACGAGAGCAATAAAGTTGTATTTTCGTGGCCTAAATTTATAGTGAAAGGTGCACGGTGGTCTAGTCGATACAGCACTCACATCCTGTCCCTAAGGTCGATGGTTCGCGTCCAGAATCTAGATCATTATTGTTTATATTGGCCACAGACAGACATAAAGGAAACAGCATTACTCTAACTGAAATATTAATGGATAAACGAAACATAATGAGCTTTTGTAGTAGCGTATGTTAGTTCCTTCACCTGACCTAACGTGACCTAACCCAAATAAAACTAACCTTATCTATACGGACCATTGGGATATGTCACAACCAGGTGAGGACGATACAACATGTTAATTATTACCTGAGACCTTCTATGTTAGGGTGTAGCTGTCAGGTAGAAATATAAACAGGTGTGCTTATCATACACAAATATTTATTGACAGTTTATGAGCTACAGAAATAAATGTTAAGATAGAAATGTTTGATAATGACTTAGAAATGTATGATAATGACTTAGAAATATATGATAATGACTTAGAAATGTATGATAGTGACTTAGAAATGTATGATAATGACTTAGAAATATATGAAAATGACTTAGAAATGTATGATAGTGACTTAGAAATGTATGATAATGACTTAGAAATGTATGACAGTGACTTAAAAATGTATGATAGAGAATGACTTAATAGTGTTGTCCATTTACCGAGTTTAATTGAGAGACAGACACACACAGTACAGGTATAGTGACCCTCTCATGCAGTCTTATGTTTCAAATCTGTGTCTTTGCCTCGATGATATTGAACTTGTAGTGAAAACCTCCATATAACGGACTTTATATATATAATCCGTTAGATGGAGGTTTCACATCTAATGGATCCTCGATATAAAGGATTATCATAACTTAAAGTGTCGTCTAACCTAGATACGGACACCCAACAGGTCAAGTGGTGAGGACCTTGAGACAATAATAGCCTGAAGAAGATCTGGTTAAGTTACACAACATTTCCGTGAGATTTCCTGAGTAAAATATTTTCCCTCACCCCGGAACCTTGAGGACCTGATAACGTGAAAGATAAGGAAGGTCACTGTAAGATAACGAAGGTCACTGTAAGATAAGGAAGGTCACTATAAGATAAGGAAGGTCACTGTAAGACGAGGAAGGTCACTAGTACAGGTGTTAAGTGATGGCAGCAGCAGCACGTGGCAGGGAGAACGCGTGACTGGAGACGAGATAATTTTTTGTAAACATTGGCACGACTTAGACAAGGCGGGCTTCTGTGTGGGATGGTGGTAGTGGTGGTTGCTTTTGTAGTGGTGGTTGCTTTTGTAGTGGTGGTTGGGTGATTGTGAAGTGATAGTGAGGAATGTGTAGGAATATTGGTGGTGATGGTGGTAGTAGTGGTAGATTACAGTGATAATTGTGGTAATGGTGGTGGTAGTGGTAATTGTCATGGTACTGGTGGTGGTAGTAGTCGTAGCTCGCAGTGATAATTGTGGTGATGGTGGTTGTAGTAGTGGTAGCTCGCAGTGGTAATTGTCATGATAGTGGTGGTTGTTGCAGTAACTAAGTTGGAAATTCTCACAAAACCCACACATTAAAACCACGTCACATTACCCTACCATATAAACGTGACCTACTGAGCTAATATTAAACTACGCGACACACACACACACACACACACACACACACACACACACACACACACACACGCACACACACACTAAGATGGTGTTCGAGTCAAGAAAACAAAGAATGTTCTTACTCTAATCTTTCTTGACGACTTGATCTCAATGACAACACCGTGACGCCTCCTCCTGGCTCCTAGCACACACACACACAGAGAGAGAGAGAGAGAGAGAGAGAGAGAGAGAGAGAGAGAGAGAGAGAGCGAAATAGACAGACAGACAGACAGACAGACAGACAGACAGACAGACAGACAGACACACACACACACACACACACACACACACACACACACACACACACACACACACACACACACACACACACACACACACACACACACACACACACACCAGATCGACAAACAAACAGACACATTATCAGACCGACGGATCAACACACAAACACACATCCAGACAGAATAACACAGTGGGCGACGAGGCGACTCCACCCACTCCGCCCAATCCACCCACTCCACCACTTAAGATTGACTCCAGATAACACTACCCCACTCAAGTTCCACCACACATACACATAAGTCACCCTCGTGTATGTGTGTGTGTGTGTTTGTGTGTGTGTGTTGAAATCAGTTTACATCCGCCTCACCTAAACAATTTTCTAAGCATTGTTTTTTCACGATAGAGGAATTTTATTTTAATTTAGATATTCCTGGTAGCAAAAATCCTTCCCCCCGATGACCACATTCCTAACCTAACCGAACACAACTGCCACGAGTCACTAACCATCCTTGTTCTCTCTCTATCTCTCTCATCTTCTCTCACGCAATTTTTTATCTCCATCATTCCAGTTTTATCTCATCTCTTCTCTCGCTTACACCATTCCTTTTCTCCCTCCTTCCATCTTTATCTCATTTTCTCTCATTACCTGTTCCCTTCACCCCATCACCTGTTGCCCTCACCCCATTATCTGTTTTCCCTCACCCCATCACCTGTTCTCCTCACCCCATCACCTGTTCCCTTCACCCCATCACCTGTTCTCCTCACCCCATCACCTGTTCTCCTCACCCCAACACCTGTTGCCATCACCCCATCACCTGTTCCCCTCACCCCATCACCTGTTCCCTTCACCCCATCACCTGTTCTCCTCACCCCAACACCTGTTGCCCTCACCCCATCACCTGTTGCCCTCACCCCATCACCTGTTGCCCTCACCTCTGCCGGAAGAACATAAGTCATTGGCATTCATATCTCCAGCACATCTTTACCACACTCCACATTCCTCATATTTGTCAATAACAACTAGCGGACAAACACCTCCGTTTGTTACCTGGTGTTTGGTAGCTAGAGTAAAAAAATATCTCTCTGATCGTTGACCTGTAGCTACATCAAGTCTTTGAGGTCAACTACCCTCCTAACCTTTTATATTTACTTCGGTCAACTACCCTCCTAATCTTTTATTAATATTCACTACGGTCAACTACCCTCCTAATCTTTTATTAATATTCACTACGGTCAACTACCCTCCTAACCTTTTATATTTACTTCGGTCGACTACCCTCCTAATCTTTTATTAATATTCACTACGGTCAACTACCCTCCTAATCTTTTATATACACTGCGGTCAACTACCCTCCTAATCTTTTATATACACTGCGGTCAACTACCCTCCCAATCTGTTATATACACTGCGGTCAACTACCCTACCATTCTTTTTTATAACTCTAATCATTTATGTATTTACCAAGAGGACTAAACCCTTTTTCTAGATATTTACACCTGAAGATTCACCACTTGAGCTTATATCACCTGATGATTAACCCCACAGGAAGCCATTATGTACGGTATAAAGGTGACAAAGTGATAAAAAGATTCGAGTTAGTTGGTCCAAAAGACACACATTCAGGACGTATTGGGTTGACCTGTTAGACCTGAGTGCTTTACCCACATCAAGGAGGAGGAGGAGGAGGAAGAGGAGGAGAAGAAGAAGAATTAAGAGGAGGAGAATTAAGAGAAGGAAGAGGAGAAGAAGATAATGTGATTCTTGCTGTTATCTCTCGCTAAACCTCGACTTACTCATCATTACTGTTATGTTGATTCTGTGTGTCAGGGAATGTCCTATCTTGAGAGTCAGTATGGCAGTGTTTAACTTAGACTACCAGAGAGTTTAAAGCCACAACTCGGATCTGATATCTTTTTTTTTTGTATTTATTTCACACTGAGGAATCACCACCTAGCTGTTCCCTTTCTCATCAACACACTCGCTTAGGAAGGCTCTTAACTGTCTGTTGATGGAGGCCCTTTGTATCTCGTCTAAGATCAGTTAATTCTTGTCCCCTACCCTCCCCCTCTCTCTCTCTACCCTCCCCCTCTCTCTCTCTACCCTCCCCCTCTCTCTCTCTACCCTCCCCCTCTCTCTCTCCTCCCCCCTCTCTCTCTCTACCCTCCCCCTCTCTCTCTCTCTACCCTCCCCTCTCTCTCCTACCCTCCCCTCTCTCTCTCTACCCTCCCCCTCCCCCCCTCTCTCCCCCATACCTCACCTTAGTATCAACCAGCCAGGCTTCTCAACCTCCCTTTTGATGTAGCGTGGTGGTCGACAAGGCAAATAATCACTCGGGTGGTGACTGACTCCACATCATAAGGCGTCAGATATAAGAGTGGGCCACTACCCCTATAGCCAACTCTCCCTCTTCTGTTTCTTCTTCTTCTCCTCTCCTCCTCCTTCCTCTTCCTCGACCCCTATCTTCTTCCTCCCCCCTTCCTCCTCTGCTCCTCTCGTCTTCCTCCTTGGCCCCCCTCCTCCTCCTCCCCCCCCCCACCTCCTCATCGGTCCCTACACAGAAACAATAGAGACGTTAAGCCATTTCTGAGGGTTGATAACACGAGTTTATCTAACCTAATCTAAACTAACCTAACTTAACCTAACATAAGCTCACATAAACTATAGTTGTTAAGAGTTCAGATCTCATTTCGACAAAGATAAATACATAACTTGGTATAAAAGAAGGCATTTAATTACAATATAGTATAAGTGCAAATCAGGACAGAAGGATAGCTGTATTTAAACACGTTCCGGGTAAATATCTAACACGTGAACCTATTGAGCACCATGGCATAGATTTGTAGGCAAAATATCGTAAGTTTATTCGACATATTGATCTCAACGTCCAATCATGTATTACCAGAGTGTATGGTTTGTTTACATGCATTAAATTTGGGCCAACACCTGGGCAGATAATGAGGTGAGGTGAGTTAAGGGTGTGTGTGTGTGTGTCACCTGATTTAAAGGCCATGTCAGATGATTTACTGGCCATGTCAAATGATTAACAGTTTAAATAAACGGATTTAGTAAGATAATGGAGACCAATGTGTGTGTACAGTCCCCGTCACTAGCGCGTTTACAGGGGCTCATCATATATACATTCCCATAAATCATTACATTGAGATATTTGTTTTAATATTGTTTTACTTTGATTCCATAGTATGTTTACTATTGTGAGTTTCCTTCTGTCGATTGTAAACAAACACAGGGTTGCCACACTGCACCAAACCTGACGAGGAGCCCCTGTAAACGCACTAGTGAAGGGGACTGTACTGTACCTAACTTTACAGATGAGAAAGTCAAGTCTATCAAGTGCAGTGTTACCGAGTTGGTTCATCAGGTGTCTGCTGATTTAGGGAAGACAAGGATCTAAGTTGGTTCGGTAGTTTTGTCCAGCGGTGATTTTGTCCAATTGTAATTATGTCTGGTGATGGTTTTGTCCAGTGTGGTTTTGTCCAGTGGTAATTATGTCCAAAGGGATATTGTCTAGCAATTAAAGGAAGACATCAAGGCCTCAGGTCGGACAGATGCATGGTGGTGACCAAAATAAAAATAACAATATAAATAATAATAATAATAATAATAATAATAATAATAATAATAATAATAATAATAATGACACCTGGTAAAGTGGGGCAGGTGAGGTCCCTTTGATTACACTCTCTCTCTCTCTCTCTCTCTCTCTCTCTCTCTCTCTCTCTCTCTCTGACCAAAACAGGAGCGAGAGATAAACCATTTGCCAAAAATACAACGAACAGAAAAAAGTTCTCAGAGGAAACTTTTTTTTTTGTTCCTGATCATCGACTTCATAATCTTGTTTGAGATCACTAGCACACACACACACACGCAAAAACTCGTTTACGCGTGTGTGTGTGTGTGTGTGTGTGTGTGTGTGCTAGTGATTTCAAACAAGATTATGAAGTCGATGATCAGGAACAAAAGTCCTCTGAGAACTCGTGGTAATAGTGACAACAGTAGTGACAAATTAAGTTATGGTGAATAATGGTGACCCGTGGTGATAATGGTGACCCGTGGTGATAATGGTGACCCGTGGTGATAATGGTGACCCGTGGTGAATAATGGTGACCCGTGGTGATAATGGTGACCCGTGGTGAGAACAGCAACACTCACTACATGTCAGTAACACATGAGGTCGGCGGAAGTTCCAGAATAACACCCAAACAGCCTCAGTGTTAGAGCTATATAAAGTAAGGTTGGGGGGAGAGGGGAAGGGAGGGAGGGGGAGAGGGAACAGGAGAGGTGGGAGGGAGGGGGGAGAGGGAACAGGAGAGGTAGGAAGTAGGAAAGAGGGAGGGGGGGAGAGGAGAAGGACAGGGGGATGGAGGGGGAGAGGGGGAAGGAGGCAGTGACTAAACAGCTGGCATGTATGGCTTCTCGTCTCACGTGCACCAAGGCGACAAAAACCTTACCCCACGGAGCTTCGACACGTGACTGTCTATGGGTGAAGAGAAGAAAAGAGAAGAGACATGAGTAAGTTTTAGTTACGTAAAAGAAAAGATGTGGAGAGAAAAAAAAAAGTTGACAGTTTAACATAAATAATTACAATGCGAATTAATATAATATATCCGCAAGATCTTTTAAAAATAATCTCTATAATAAATAAGAAACAGATATCAACAAGTCATAATATATACTTGTAGCCAGTCAGCTGTTTCATTGGCTGACATAAGTGGACATTATAAAGACAACATTGACGAACTCTGCCAAACACTCGGGGCGGCAAAGTGTGAAAAACCTGACAGCAAACTCTTAAACTGTCAAGCTTATGCAAAATATCAGTAAAAATAGTCACTCTTTTACGGTGTTTAAATGTTTGTAGGGGGATTGTGTCCATGTTTAGGGAGATTACTTCATGTTTAGGGGGGGATTATACCCATGTTTAAGGCGGATTTTGTTTAAATGTGTCGGAGATTCATATTTATTGCGATTTTGTTTTGTTTTGGCGGCGGTGAAGTTAGAACTGTGCCAAAGTCTTTCACGGTACATTATGATGTGTGGCGTGTGACCTACTGAATACATTTAGATCATTAAAAGGCTTGTTTATACTCGCTCATACGGTGTTTGATTCTGGTTAAGTGATGTGTGTGTGTGTGTGTGTGTGTTTGTGTGTGTGTTTGTCTCATTGGTGTCATGCCAAGAGTGAGTGAGTGAGTGAGTGGAGTCTGTTTGGGATGTATTGTTTATGAGCTGAGGGTGAAAAGGACAAAACACACACACACACACACACACACACACACACACACACACACACACACACACACACACACACACACACACACACACTACAGTTTTGTATCTTACAGGGACACAGGTAGATAATTATAAACACCTGTACCACCTGCCGCATAAATGTCACGTCACATTTGGGTTAACTACCAACTATTCTTCAGTGTGGTAAAAATTTGTCCCTTTTTCCTCCTCCTCCTCCTGCTCCTCCTCCTCGCCCTTTCTCCTCCTCCTCCTTCTTCTCCTCCTCCTCCTCCTTCTTCTCCTCCTCCTCCTCTTTTACCTCCTCCTGCTCCTCCACTTGACCCGCATTGTACACATCATCATAAAACATCACTATTTAGAATCAACGTTGCAATAAAACTTATTTACTCAATAGACTCATACAATATATTCTGAGGTTCTTGAGTAATTGTGTTTTATATTCAAAGAAGACAAGCGGTGTACTTCTTCCTTCACACGACCCCCTTGAGTGCCTCTTTTCTCGTTCCTCTTAATTCTTCTTCTCTCTCTCTTTTCTTTCTTCTCATTCCTCCTTTCTCTTCGTCTCCTTCCTCCTCCTTCTTCCTCCGTCTCTTCATCTACACCCACTCATCTTCTCAACCCGAATGCTCTCTCTCTCTCTCTCTCTCTCTCTCCTGCGTGACTTATGGAGAGGGGAGCCACAAGAAAGCATTGTTCACCCTCATGCCCATATCAGCGTCACCAACACGGCCCCATAAATCCAGGTTATCGAGACTTGTTGTGGGCGAGAGAGAGAGAGAGAGAGAGAGAGAGAGAGAGCATGCCATTATACATTATAATATTTCACGGTTCTGCAATACGCTAGTGAAGACGTCATCATCTCCTCCTCCCCTCCCTCCCTCACCTATACTGTGTGATACCCTGATGACTACTATGGGTAAAGGTGCTGTCTGGCTGTCTGTCTGTCTGTCTGTCTGTCTGTCTGTCTGTCTGTCTCAAGAAGATTAGTATCAAGCATAATATTATTCATAAGGATGATACTCTTTTGACAATCATCTTGTTCGCAAAAACATATTATAGTGTGTGTGTGTGTGTGTGTGTGTGTGTAATATTATACCCGACTAATTAATTAACGTTACCTCTGACAGAAAGAAAAAAAAATAGCTCCCAGGGCATAAGTTTATTAACACACTCGTCAAGATGTCTGAAGAGAGGCTGTAGGTAAGAGTCATAGGTAAACAAACACTGTTATTATCACCGAGAATGTTTATTAGTCGTTGTTATTTCCACCGGGGATGTTGATATTTGTTATTATTACCTCTCTCTCTCTCCCTCTCTTTCTTCCTTTCTCTACCTTTCCCTCTCTCTCACTTTCTCTCACGTCGACAGATGGTTGTTGATGACTAGAAAGTAGGTTAAGATATTCCTAGACCATATGAGGTGACGCCGCCCCGTCTGGCACCCGTCTAGCCAGTAAGGCACTGCCTGGTGAAGCTCTGGCACTGTTTGGTGACACTGTATGGTGACTGTTAACCGGATTGGTGAAACAACTTGGTGACTGTGAAGCAACTTGGTGACTGTGAAGCAGCTTGGTGACTGTGAAGCAGCTTGGTGACACTGACATCTCTTTCTCCTGTTCAGTAGCATTCATTAATTCCTTCACTAATTTTGTTAAGTATTTTCACGCACCTGTTTGGACCCCAGTATTTTATTAACTGATAGCGTTGATAAGAGAGACAATAAACCTTATCTCTCTCTCTCTCTCACTATACCCACGTCACTATACCCACGTCACTATACCCACGTCACTATACCCACGCCACTATACCCACGCCACTATACCCACGTCACTATACCCACGTCACTATACCCACGTCACTATACCCACGTCACTATACCCACGCCACTATACCCACGTCACTATACCCACGTCACTATACCCACGTCACTATACCCACGTCACTATACCCCAGGGCAAAACTGTCACACACACATTCATGATAATACCCAACATGGCCCCCTCATTAACGAACATGGTGTAGTAAGAAGTGTCATGGTACACTCATGTTATGATTTAACCCGGTACTGATGTGTGGTCGGTTAGTGTGACAAACAGGAGTCATATTCTGGAGACGCGGTCGATGTATCATCTTTGTTTTTGTTTTTAAGAGCAGGTTTTCTCCGTAAGTTGAAGGTTAATTGGTGTTTTAATCGTACCTAAAGTCTAATAATGTTTGTTTGCTTCTTCACCTGAACCACGAACCCCCGAGAGACTCAAAGCATTTATGATACAGAATAATGCATCAGTCTACCGCTTCGGGTTCTCGTGAACCCGAAGCGGTAGACTGATGCATTATTCTGTATCATAAATGCTTTGGATTCATGAGTCTGAATCTCTCGGGGGTTCGTGGTTCAGGGGAAGAGGCGAACCTCTGCTTCATTATTTTGAATCCCAAACCGAATCTCAACACTACGGCCGACTGTCCGCCCTCTGGCTACGAGGTTTTAAACTACAAGATCCTTGATAGTTTCTCAGGTTCAGTGCCGGATTAACCATGAGGCACTTGAGGCACTGGCCTCAGGCCCCCCGACTCTAAGGGGCCCCCAAATCCAAACATTCTCGAAGTTGAAGCATATAAAACATGAACTTCGTTCAACGATGTCCTAGCAACGTCTCAATTTTGTCTCTTATGAACATTGAATGTGTTATGTTGCAGAAGCTTAATATTGATGAAATCATTGATAAATCTGGGTATAATTTGTTCTTGTTATTTATATATACCTTGAGGGTAGGGGGCCCTGTGCCTGAGGCCCCTATTAAGCTTAATCCGGCCCTGCTCAGGTCACCCACAGATGGCGCTCCCTGTGTACGTAACCCAAATATGTAAACAAATGACGTCATAAGCCACCAAAGCCTGGTATGAGTACAGTGTAATAAACATTTTATAAATAAGAATAAAGACCTTTGGTGAGCAACATAGAAATATAGTTAATGAATTTCTCAACGATATTCCTGCCGTGTGACTGGAGGGTCGGTCGCAAGAAGCCCTTAAATACTGACTGTTATATTAAATTAAGGTATCTTGACCTAGCCTAACCTAATCTAAGGAAGAGGCAGTTAACTTCCCCACATCTCAGACGGGAGGGGAGGGGGGGGTGGAGGCTCCGCGATGGTAAAGAAAAAGACACACAATATACTTCACAAATAGATAACAAGTATAACTACAAAAAAATCGCCAAAAATTCTTAATAAAGTAACGGAGACAGAAGATGGTGACGGTCACCTTAACTATTACCTTCACTTACTCTATACCTTTGGTTGGTTAGGTTAGGTTCGGTTCTTGATGATCTTGTTTGGCCAAATTTTATTTCCTCCACTATTTTTAGGCAGTACTTGATCAACTGAGGAACTTTTCTTCCATATAAAAGTCTCCTAACTCAACTCTTTAACCCAGGCACCTGTTCTTAAGGGTTACATTTTTTTTACGTTTTCTGTAAGTTAGGTTACGTTAGGTTAGGTTACGTTAGGTTACGTTAGGTTACGTTAGGTTAGGTTAGGTTAGGTTACGTTAGGTTTCGTCAGTTTTTTGCTTGATTTTTATTCCACAATTTTCCACTACTTCCCTTTGTGTGATTAAAATAACATTTGTAAGTGAAACCCAAAAGTTAAAAAAAAAACACGTATAAAATACAAATTTCCGACAACAACGCTATTGAGTAGTGTTCTTATATTGGCTCTACCTCCCTGTATAGAGTTCCGTGGTTGACCTTCTCCAATGTTTACCCAAATTCCTCTGCTCCCTCACCTCCCTCTACTGTGCCTCACCCTTCACCCCACACCTCCCCCTCTCACATCACCATTTCCTCCACCATACAAATGTTCAAAGCAATTCATTTAAATTACAAAAATAAAAAAAACAATGCCTTTACTTACAACTTCAGAGTAGACTCCAAGCAGCTAAAATCAGGGCAGCACCTCTTGGGCAGTCGGTCACGTCTCTGTTACACACTGTTGACAACTCCTGGGCATGTACTGGCTCTCTGTTACGCTCTGTTGACAAGTACTGACTCCAGAATGTATCTGTACCTGCTGCAGTGTTTGTCAAGTCTGTTCTTAAATAATCTCATACGCGGCGCCGGCACGACACTCAGGCAAATTGTTCCAAGAGTTCACAACACTCACTCCAAAACGCGTTCACCTTGACAGTCTTCTGATCAACAACAAACTGAGATGATTCTAAAATCTAGATACAAGATGGTCAGCTGAGCCATATACAGAAAGAAAAGTTAATCGACTCATAACGCAACGTCCATAATCTGGTGATGTAGTTTGTGAGCTGAAACACAGGCAGCGGTACGATACACGGGTCGAAACAGCGTCGGTTTAACAAGGCGCACAGAAGGTTTGCCGACTGCGCCTCTCCTCTGTATTTGGAACGCTCACAATCCAGCATTACATTACCCTGATACATAATATTGTCCCAAACATTCGTATATTGTTATTTGTTTTGACTCTCTTCCTACGCTCGTCTCTGAACTTAATCGACGCATTATATCATTGGTTATATGAGTCGCTTATATGAGCCTTTACCTCAAGAGCCACTAGTACACGGTGACAGGTGTTATTTCCGGGTCCACCAAACAATGTATTTACTATCTGGCGATGTCTGCGTTCCTCGTACACACACACACACACACCCCACACACACACACACACACACACACACACCCCACCCCACACACACACACACACACACACCACCACACACACACACACACACACACCCCACCCCACACACACACACGCACACACACCCCACACACACACACACACCCCACCCCACACACACAAAACAAGATAAATTATATTAAATTTCCACCTGTAAACAACAATAAACCCACACTGAATATCACACAACAGACTGGTTACCTTCCACAACAGTGTCCCCAGTTCAAACTTTAGGCAGAGAACAACAGAGAAAAGATCAGAAGATACGATACCAATTACTTAGTATCAGATAACAGACTCCTGACCTCTGCCCTGTGGTAATACAATAGTTAACACTGGATGCTAAGTCAATAAACATGACATCGAGAACCAATTCTTATTACTTTTTTTTCTGGGATTATATTAAGACGCTTCTGTTTACTATCCATACAATAAATTAGGTTAGGTTTGGTTTGGTTTGGTTAGCTTTGGTTAGGTTAGGTCAAACAATAACTCACCTGTACAATAACTTACCTGTACTCAGAGCGCGGAAGTGTCATTAGAGAGTATGTGGAACCAAACTACCCCCTTCCTATCGTGCCCTTACCGTGATAAACCTAACTACTCCACGGTGACTGTTTCCCAGGAACTGTCACGGCAGGAAGGTCAGCAGTGGGGAAGGTGTGGGAAGGGGGAGAGGAAGTAGGGATGGGGAGGGGAGAGGATTCATGATAACAGAGACACACTGCAAGAGACAAGAGGCAACAGAACCCACCACCACTTCCAAGTTGTTGCCTCAGTCATAAAAATCTTTAGCACTAATCAAGTAGCTCCCCTTGAACCGAGGGTGAGGGGGGTGTGAGGAGGAAGGGGGGAGGAGGAAGTAGGGATGGGGAGGGGAGAGGAAAAGAGGGAATGGGGAAAATGGATCACAGTTTGGTGGAATTTGGGATAAAGAATATTTGTGTGTGTGTGTGTGTGTGTGTGGTATCTAAAGTTGGGTTGAACATGGAGAGGGTCTCAGACTTAAGCAAATACCCAGGTTGGGATAAGTAATTGACATCAAGGTTATCAAGGGAGAGGGCATGTGTGGAGAGAGGGGAGAGAGGGGTGTCTGAGGTGGAAAGAGAGTAGAGAGAGAGAGAGGTGTGTAGGGATACCTAAGTTGAGTCATCCATCCACTCCACCTAACCTAACCATTCCAGGCTTGATTAATACCCTCGACAGTGTTCAGTAACGAGGCGATAATTACGAGAGAGAGAGAGAGAGAGAGAGAGAGAGAGAGAGAAAGAGAGAGAATTTGGTGTTAAGAAAGATAAATAATTATTATGAACCCTTTGGTGAATTCTTCTGTTGAGTTCCTTGCCAACACACACTCTAACTCTCTCACTCACTTCACTTTGACATCAGTAAGGGTTATAAGGGCCTTTGATCCGTAAGTATGTGTACCAAGGGAGGAGGGAGAGAGAGAAAGGTCATCCACAGAGAAGGGACTTAAGGGGGGAAAGAAAGAAAGAAAGAAGGAAAGAAGGTGTGTGTGTGTGTGTGGGTATTGATTTGACACACCAGAGCTTTTGTTTGTACCAGCCACCAAAGAGACATATAACCCATCTAACGCTGATAATATTTTAAATACAGGTTATATGTTGATCAAATTTTAACGCCAACTGAGAGTTTCTCCATATTAACAAACTGCTGTAATGATGTTTATATTACTGTCCTCACCTGTCTCCTCACTCAACCTGTCCACTCACCTGTCTCACCACCTGTCCTCACTCACCTGTTCCCACCACCTGCTCACTCGCCACCTGTCTCACCTGTCCTCACTACCTGTCTGCCTGTCTCCACCACCTGTCCTCACCTGTTGTGTGTATATATTATGTAATAGTACTTAGTCAGCTGCTATTTTTATACTAAGGAGACTTATATTGTTTAATGAGGCTTTCAGCACCTTGCCAGGTCCCAATCTCACACTCTCCTTCCCACCTCATTATCACACCTCACATCTTCACAACCCCACACCTTCCTTCCACACACCTTTCTCACACCCTCCTTCCACCCCACATCCACACCTCACACCCACACCCCACACCCCACACCCTCACACCTCACACCCCTGCTAACCTCACACCCCACACCCCCCTTCCACACACCTCACACCCTCCTTCCATGCACCTTCTGTTGTCTCACACCACATCTCACCACACACCTCACACCTCACATCACACACCTCACACCTCACACCTCACACCTCACACCTCACACCTCACACCTCATCACAACAGAATCTTAAGACTCAGTAACTCAGAACACGACTAACAGAAAGCGATAGTGACTGAACGACTAGTGACTGAACGACGAGTGACTGAACGACGAGTGACTGAACGACGAGTGACTGAACGACGAGTGACTGAACGACTCTTGAGATCTTGTTTTGATACAGACACGTACAGAGGTCAGTTAAAGTCCATTGTTATAATGTTCCAGTTACTGCGTTCATGATTCACGGTCGGATTTACAGGTACACGGACGGTGATAATGTGTCCGTGGGCTGTTGTGAGTACCTTTATGAGTTATGTGAGTAGAAGTGTTCGTTCTTTTATGAAGATATTATGCATTCAGAGTATTCCACACACACACACACACACACACACACACACACACACACACACACACCGCTGCCAAACTCCATTCAGAGATAAATCAAGAATGTGATAAGTCTGACACTGACGGCTGACCTGGTTGAGCTAGGAAGATCTATTTACATTTATGTATGAGTAAACAAGAAGAGAGAGAGAGAGAGAGAGAGAGAGAGAGAGGAGGAGAGAGAGAGAGAGAGAGAGAGAGGGGGGATGAGGTTATGGTGAGTAAATGGGGAATGTTTTGGTTTAAGATCGGGATGTCATAAGCCCACAGGACAAGGATAAAGTGTGTGTGTGTGTGTGTGTGTGAGTGTGAGTGTGTGTGTGTGTGTGTGTGTGTGTGTGTAGAGCATAATCCATACCTGTCCTGAGTGATACTCTGTCAATCATCAACCTGTCAAATATCCACAGGTGGGCCGTCTATAAACAGGAGATCATCACACGACTATAACTCTCTTTTTTCTTTCTCACTGGTCCATCTCGGAAGATGAAGAAATAAACGGTAGAGGAAGGAAAAGGAGGAGAGTGATAACTTAAGTGTGGGCTCAAGTATGGGTTGTGATGTGGGTGTGAACATGAATGTGGATATCTGTGTGAGAGTGGACATGGTTGTGTCGGATGAATGCGGATGTTGGCGTGGGTGAAGATATTTGTGTGGATGTGACCATAGTTGTGGATGTGGGTATAGGTTTGGGTGTGTGTATGGCTTACTCTGTGGGTGTGGGCGTGGGTGTGGGCGTGGTGTGGGCGGTGCCGGCGACCACTGCCCCAGTTGTACACTGTCCCGTAAAGCCATCAGAAATAACTAAGCTGATTTTGGCATAGTTGGTAGGTTACGTGGATGTATGTATGTATGTATGTATGTATGTATGTATGTATGTATGCGTGTATGAGTCTCGTGTACAAGTATACCTACCTGTGTATGAGAACGGGACAGGCTAAATCACTCTATGAATACCTGTCCGTGTGTTTCTGTGTCGCCCCCTTCACCTCGGCCAGATCATCGTATACAACTGACCCATTTACTTTATCTCGCCCTGCTTGTGTGTTTTTCATACCACGAGAATAAATAGTTTTATGTCATTTCTTTGATGATCTTATATCCTCCTGGTGTGTGTGTGTGTGTGTGTGTGTAGTAGTAGTAGTAGTAGTAGTAGTAGTAGTAGTAGTAGTAGTAGTAGTAGTAGTAGTAGTAGTAAAGTTTGTTTATTCACGGAACTTCCTTTATCTACGCTCTGTTTCCAACAAGTTGTGTACACGAGTAGAATCAGTGGCACCATTCTCACGGTCTAGATGCTGTGTTGGTCAGTACTAACACTATGTGGGTCATTATCACTAAAGCAGCTCCTAGATGTGCAAAAAAAAGGGTTAGGTTAGGTTAGATTAGGTTAGGTTAGGTTAGGTTAGGTTAGGTTAGGTTAGGTTAGGTTAGGTTAGGTTAGGTTAGGTTAGATTACTTTGGAAATTACACTGAAGAAAAACACACCAACACCACACAGACTGCAACGTGAAGACAAAAAATCAAAATAGGTAAAAAAAATCCAAATATTCTGGTGAGGAAGGTATAACTCACCTGTTCATGATGGTGATGGTGACGTTGGCTACGGTGGATGTGGTGGTTATGGTGTTGATGGTGGTGATGGTGACGTGGAGGTGAGGAGATAGAGAGGTGGTCTTGATCAGAGGGGAACATGTCTCCCCCGATAGATTGCACCATTGTCACTATAACCACTCACTATAGCCTTCTCAATGGTGCAATTTCTTCACTATCACTAAATCTATCAGAGAATTATTATCAAAACACAATTAAGCTTTTGTTTGAGTTGCTATATTTTCAGATCTCAACACAAGCAATAGTCCATAGGTGTGACAATGAGTTCCTTCACTTTGTGTCCCTCTTCAAGGTACTGCGACAGAATGGTTATATAAACTGATCTTCTTAACTTCCGGGAAAAAATACTTAATTTTTTTCTTCAGATGGTGAATTACCGAGCGATAGTCATTACTGAGTTACATAGACTGATAAATGTGTTTAATGGTCACTTGGCTCCGCGTGTTGTGTTGTGCTGTGTTGTGCTGTGTTGTGTTGTGTCTCTACAGCAATAACACATCACCAAGTCCTTAAAGAAAATGCTAGGACAGATTTTCTAGTTGTTTAATATCTCGACTTTTGGGTTCAAGTGTTGAGAAACAGTTTATTGTCCCAGAACGTCGCAAAAATCACAAGTTACCTCACAGTCAGGTGCTTCCACCCGTCAGATACAGAAGGTTAGTGAGGTGTAGTTATGTAGGGACACAGCTGAGGACCTTGGGTCACTTTATGTAGAAAAATACCAATATTCTTCTACAGCTGTGAGGTGCACCTGACGTCACACCCACTGACAGTAAAATATTTGGTGGGTTTTTTGATGTATCTCTCACTTCTCTCACTTCTCTCACATCTCTCACATCTCTCACATCTCTCACATCTCTCACATCTCTCACTTCTCTCACATCTCTCACATCTCTAACAGATCCCTCGAGATTATTTTCCTCCTTTACCTCAGTATTTGTCACCTTATCTCTCACTGATCTTTCTGGGTTTTGTGTCGCCTTTTGAGAGCCTCTTATCTTCTCTCTGATCCATTTATTAATTCATACATCATTGTTTAGTCTTTTAACGAAGTGCCACCAAAATACGCGTGACAGAAAGCCACCTGCGTCGTCGTGGCACTATGGCACTGCCTCATCAGGGTGCCAAGTGGTGAAGTGAATGTCCGGGGCCCTCTGGTAGTGGCGGACAGACCCTTACTGCCTCTGCGAACACACTACGCTCACAACTATATTTATTCCTGTGCGTATACCAGACACACACAGTACTATGTTCTAAAGACAAAGACACTAATTCTTTTTCTTCATATAAACAGGTTATTTACGTTTCCTGCCTTCACTGTCACATTCAAGAACACCTTTATAACCTGTTAATTAACCTTAATGAGTATTTATTTTCCACATTCGTTCATTTCACTTTTTTCTTTTTTCTTTTTTCTTTTTTTTGGGGGGGGTTACAAGGACGCTCTCTTCACCCCGATTATATTTTTTCTTCTGAGGAGGCTGAGACGAGGACAGCTGAGGAGGCTGGGACGAGGACAGCTGAGGAGGCTGGGACGAGGACAGCTGAGGAGGCTGGGACGAGGACAGCTGAGGAGGCTGGGACGAGGACAGCTGAGGAGGCTGGGACGAGGACAGCTGAGGAGGCTGGGACGAGGACAGCTGAGGGGGATGGTGGAGCAGCTGAGGCCCTACAGCGTCTCCCCACACCAACACTCGCTCGCCTCACCACCAAATCAACACACACACACACACAACACCTACCACTATGCACTTCCTTCCTGTTCCTTGGGATTCCTATTCAGGGATCCTGTTCTGGGGTGTTCTTCAGGATTACGTTAAGATTTCCTCCAAGTTTTCCTTCACAGTGTTCCTCCTTTAAGCTCGTGTTAAAGGTTTCTCACAAAAGTTCCTTCTCAGAGTTCCTTCACAAGACGAGTTAAGGGATCCCCACATAGTCTCCTGCTCTGGGCTCCTACTCGGGTAATGGTGGAGTGGTGGTGGGTATCCTGGGCAGGCAGGAGCAGGACGGGCCACACAGTGCCTGGCCCTGGTGCCGGGCAAGTGTCAGCTCAGCGAGGTGGAGGAGGTGGTGCACAGAGGAGGAGGAGGAAGGGAGGGCGAGGAAGAGGCGAGTAAGGGGGAGGTAGAGGTACAGGGGTAGGTGAGGAGGAGGGAGAGGGTAGGTTGGGAGGGGCATCAACAGAAGCGGGCACTAGTTGGCATGCCTCCTCCTCCTCACTCCCCGCCTTCTATCCCTCCCTCCCTCCGTCCCTCCCTTCCATTTACCCTCACTACTCGCTCCCTCACCTCACATCTTACTCTCCCCTCACAGCTCCAGTACCGCCCCTCACAGCTCCAGTACCTCCCCTCACAGTTCCAGTACCGCCCCTCACAGCTCCAGTACCGCCCCTCACAGCTTCAGTACCGCCCCTCACAGCTCCAGTACCTCCCTCCAGCCCAGTACTGCCCCTCACAGCCCAGTTCCAGCTTCACAGCTTCAGTACTGCCCTCACAGCTTCAGTACCGCCCCTCACAGCTTCAGTACCGCCCCTCACAGCTTCAGTACCGCCCCTCACAGCTTCAGTACCGCCCCTCACAGCTCCAGTACCGCCCCTCACAGCTTCAGTACCGCCCCTCACAGCTCCAGACTCTAGATGTGTGTCAACGAAACTTAACACCAGTAACCTTGAGACCTTGTCCTGTGTGTTATACAAATGATAAATTAACTGATTTTTTGTCTGTGTTTTACTAAGTGTGTCTGTGTTTTACTAAGTTTGTCTGTGTTTTATTAAGTTTGTTTGTGTTTTACTAAGTTTGTTTGTGTTTTACTAAGTTTGTCTGTGTTTTACTAAGTTTGTCTGTGTTTTACTAAGTTTGTCTGTGTTTTATTAAGTTTGTTTGTGTTTTACTAAGTTTGTCTGTGTTTTACTAAGTTTGTCTGTGTTTTACTAAGTTTGTCTGTGTTTTATTAAGTTTGTTTGTGTTTTACTAAGTTTGTTTGTGTTTTACTAAGTTTGTCTGTGTTTTACTAAGTTTGTCTGTGTTTTACTAAGTTTGTCTGTGTTTTATTAAGTTTGTTTGTGTTTTACTAAGTTTGTTTGTGTTTTACTAAGTTTGTCTGTGTTTTACTAAGTTTGTCTGTGTTTTACTAAGGTTTGTCTGTGTTTTACTAAGTTTGTCTGTGTTTTACTAAGTTTGTCTGTGTTTTACTAAGTTTGTCTGTGTTTTACTAAGTTTGTCTGTGTTTTACTAAGTTTGTCTGTGTTTTATTAAGTTTGTCTGTGTTTTACTAAGTTTGTCTGTGTTTTACTAGTTTGTCTGTGTTTTACTAAGTTTGTCTGTGTTTTACTAAGTTTGTCTGTGTTTTACTAAGTTTGTCTGTGTTTTACTAAGTTTGTCTGTGTTTTACTAAGTTTGTCTGTGTTTTATTAAGTTTGTCTGTGTTTTACTAAGTGTGTCTGTGTTTTACTAAGTTTGTCTGTGTTTTACTAAGTTTGTCTGTGTTTTACTAAGTTTGTCTGTGTTTTATTAAGTTTGTCTGTGTTTTACTAAGTTTGTCTGTGTTTTATTAAGTTTGTCTGTGTTTTACTAAGTTTGTCTGTGTTTTACTAAGTTTGTCTGTGTTTTACAAAGTTTGTCTGTGTTTTACTAAGTTTGTCTGTGTTTTACTAAGTTTGTCTGTGTTTTATTAAGTTTGTCTGTGTTTTACTAAGTTTGTCTGTGTTTTACTAAGTTTGTTTGTGTTTACTAAGTTTGTCTGTGTTTACTAAGTTTGTCTGTGTTTTACTAAGTTTGTCTGTGTTTTACTAAGTTTTGTCTGTGTTTACTAAGTTTGTCTATGTTTTACTAAGTTTATCTGTGTTTTACTAAGTTTGTCTGTGTTTTACTAAGTTTGTCTGTGTTTACTAAGTTTGTCTGTGTTTACTAAGTTTGTCTGTGTTTTACTAAGTTTGTCTGTGTTTTACTAAGTTTGTCTGTGTTTTACTAAGTTTGTCTATGTTTTACTTTGTCTGTGTTTTACTAAGTTTGTCTGTGTTTTACTAAGTTTGTCTGTGTTTTACTAAGTTTGTCTGTGTTTTACTAAGTTTGTCTGTGTTTTACTAAGTTTGTCTGTGTTTTACTAAGTTTGTCTGTGTTTTACTAAGTTTGTCTGTGTTTTACTAAGTTTGTCTGTGTTTTACTAAGTTTGTCTGTGTTTTACTAAGTTTGTCTGTGTTTTACTAAGTTTGTCTGTGTTTTACTAAGTTTGTCTGTGTTTTACTAAGTTTGTCTGTGTTTTACTAAGTTTGTCTGTGTTTTATTAAGTTTGTCTGTGTTTTACTAAGTTTGTCTGTGTTTTACTAAGTTTGTCTGTGTTTTACAAAGTTTGTCTGTGTTTTACTAAGTTTGTCTGTGTTTTACTAAGTTTGTCTGTGTTTTATTAAGTTTGTCTGTGTTTTACTAAGTTTGTGTGTGTTTTATTAAGTTTGTCTGTGTTTTACTAAGTTTGTCTGTGTTTTACTAAGTTTGTCTGTGTTTTATTAAGTTTGTCTGTGTTTTACTAAGTTTGTCTGTGTTTTACTAAGTTTGTCTGTGTTTTACAAAGTTTGTCTGTGTTTTACTAAGTTTGTCTGTGTTTTACTAAGTTTGTCTGTGTTTTATTAAGTGTGTCTGTGTTTTACTAAGTTTGTCTGTGTTTTACTAAGTTTGTCTGTGTTTTACTAAGCTTGTCTGTGTTTTACTAAGCTTGTCTGTGTTTTATTAAGTTTGTCTGTGTTTTACTAAGCTTGTCTGTGTTTTACTAAGCTTGTCTGTGTTTTACTAAGTTTGCTTTACTAAGGTGGAAGAAAGAGGTTAAGAGGTATGGCTTTTTTATGTCGAAAGTAAGATGTTTTTTAAGGGGTTAATAATTAATACCTAAAGAAATCAATATTTTAGTAGTATTTTATAGCTATGATGTTGCTACTGTCTCTCTCATACACAAAGCACACGACCTGTTACTAGGTAAGTCACCAGTACACAGAGAGACACACGTACGCTACCTTCCCTCCCTCCCTCCCACCTTCCCTACCTCCCTCCCTCCCTCCCTCCTTCCCCCTCCTCCCTCCCTCCTTCTCCTCATTCCTCCTCCTCCCCTTCCTCCTCCTCCTCATCATTTATCCTCCTCACATTCCTCCTCCTCCTCCTCATCATCCTCCTCACCTTCCTCCTCCTCCATCACTCGGCCCATCCCTCCTCCACCTTCCCTCCCTCCTCCCTCCCTCCTTCCTCCCTCCCTCCCACCTTCCTCCTCCCTCCTCCTCCTCCTCTCCTCCTCCCATCCTCCTTCCCCCTTCCTCCTCCCTCCACCTTCCTCCCTCCCTCCCTCCTCAACCCTCCCTCTCTCCGCTTCCCCTGCCTGCCTCCCTTCTCTCTCTCTCCCTCCTCCTAGATGCTGTCTCCGTCTCTCTCCCATCCCTCCTATCTCCCTCCCTCCCTCCCTCCCTCCCTCCTCCCTCCTCCCTCCTCCCTCCCTCCCTCCCTCCTCCCACCTTCCCTCCTCCTCCACCTTCCCTCCCTCCCTCCCTTCCCTCCTCCCTCCTCCTCCCTCCCTACCCCACCTCCCTCCTCCCTCCCTCCTTCCCCCTTCCTCCCTCCCTCCCACCTTCCCTCCCTCCCTCCTCCCTCCTTCCCCTCCCTCTCTCACTTCCTACCTGCCTCCTTCTCTCTCTCCCTCCCTCCCTAGATGCCTGTCTCGTCTCTCTCCATCCTCCCTATCTCCTCCCTCCACCTCCTCCTCCCTCCTCCCTCCCTCCCCTCCCTCCCTCCGTTACATAAATTTGTTTTCATCATCTTTTATGTAACTTTCCAAACCCTCTCACCTGGAGTTTCATCATGAGTTAATAATTAATTACATCTTTCAGGTATGGGAAGGCCGATGTTGGGGTAACTTTATGTGATAATTAATGTTGGACATACACAGACACAGGTAACACACACACACACACACACACACACACACACACACACACACACACACACACACACACACACACACACACACACACACACACAACCGCATCAGCCATACGTGCACGAACTGATCGCTATAAGAACAAGCCAGTCCCAACCATTGTAAAATTTATCAATAACATGTAATAAATCAGTGTATTCACTCCCAGTAAATACTGCTCCTTACACTGTCACTATGTTTGAAATGAACTGTGGTTTGAGCTTTCCCCATCTAGTTATTATATGTCTTATTTGTGTCACTTATGTTACTTGTATATTATTTGTAATTCGTAACCCATTCCCCAAATATGTAACTGTATATTTTCAGCCTTCTGGCTGCCAAGCTCTTTCAATAAACCGTGAATTATTATTATTATACACACACACACACACAAACTTAATATCTTACCCTCTATGATAGATATACTAAAGCATTTTACCAAAACCTCCCCTACCTTCCTACCCCCCTCCTTCCTCCCACAACCCCCTCAATAAGACTTGATAAACTGAGGTGTGAATAGTGTGATGTGGCTGTCTGTCTCTTAATCAACACCTGGACACACGTTTTGTAGTTACCTGTCTTCAACAACTGTACACATCAACTTTGTCAATAATGGAGAAAGTGTGTGTGTGTGTGTGCGTGTGTGTGTGTGTGTGTGTGCGTGTGTGTATGTGTGTGTATGTGTGTGTGTGTGTATGTGTGTGTGCGTGTGTGTGTGTGTGTGTGTGTGAATAAAAGACACACGTAGTTAATTATTCTCAACATATAAAACACACCTTCTAAAACAATATTATGATAGTGAGAATAATGTGAGTGAGGCAATATGTAAATTAGCGGTTAAGTGAACAAGCTTTCCTGTCTTTCCTCTGCCAGGCGAGTGTGTACAACAGCTGTCACGCCGTCTCAGCTGCTCTACACCTGGGCGGGTTATACTGACTCGCCTGATGGTGTAAACGAGTGAGAAGATTTTATCCATTATGGGTTTAAAAATCATAAAAGGCAATTTAATTTTGGGGGGAATGATGTTTGGTGATGTGTGTGTGTGTGTGTGTGTGTGTGTGTGTGTGTGTGTGTGTGTGTGCGTGTGTGTGTGTGTGTGTGTGTGCGTGCGTGTGTGTGTGTGTGTGTGTGTGTGTGTGTGTGTGTGTGTGTGTGTGTTCCTTAAAGATGATTAATACCTGCAATTATTTACGACCGTCTCCATGACAGCGGTACAAAGCAACACGGACCACCACCCTCCCCACCCTCCCCCACCCCCCACCTTCACCAAAACAAACCACACATCATAATCAACAACAGTAACTCACCACACTCGAGGAAGGTATCAACTCACTCCTGCTATTGACCTGAGGCATTTTGTGTACCCCCCCCCCGTGTAGGCATGATAGCGTTGGAAGTCACCATGATAACACCTGATAACACCTGTCAAATATTAATACCATAATTAAGTTTATTTACGACATCTGTTTTTGAAAGAGGTTATATGAGCTTATGTTCCCAGAGGCCTGATGGTAGGGTGCTTTAAGGGGCGGTGCGGATATAGTATACTGGTTATTATTTATAGTACACTGGTTTATTATTAAGCTTTCAGTAGTTAAGGGGGACGCATGGCTGGGACTATACTGAACTGCCATCAATTCTCTCTCTCTCTCTCTCTCTCTCTCTCTCTCTCTCTCTCTCTCTCTCTCTCTCGCTTACTCTCTTTTTTTTATATGTTTCTCTTTATCTCTCTCTCTCTCTCTCTCTCTCTCTCTCTCTCTCTCTCTTAACAAAAAGAGATACAACAGTTCTCATGTCTCCCAACCTCCGCAAATGCTAACGTCTCTATGTCTGTCTGTAAGTGCCTAATGAGACGTTACCTGGGCTGTTACCTGTCTCTCTCTCTCTCCCTCATCATTACCTTTTATAATCAAAAGGTGTTCTTCGTCTCTCTCTCTCTCTCTCTCCGGAAATGCTTCACAAAATTGAAAAATAATTAAAGATTGTTCCCGGAATATTTTGATTATTTTTTTCACCAGGAGTGTGAGTAAGTGTTCTGTTTACCTGTCGTCTTCCTTCTCTTTTATTAATTAATTTTCACTCGAGTTCGTCAGGTAAGTTCCCTCATTAAAATCTTTCGTGTAATTCATATCTTGAGGACAGACTGAGGAGTAACTAACAAGGTTATTATATTCAGTAAAGGTGAGTGAGATCAAGTCCTTAAGGGCAACACGCACCTATAGTGATTGGTTAATTAATGTTGTGCACAGGTAATGTCACCTCTCTGTGCTTAGTGCCGCATACGACCCAGAGTTCCAGGTATACACAGTGTTGACGGGGTGAAACATTGGTCATATCAGTACTACCACACCTGAACCACACCTAAGCCACACACTGAGCCACACCTGAGCTACACCTGTACCACACCTGAGCCACACCTGTACCACACCTGTACCACACCTGAACCACATCTGAGCCACACCCTGAGCCACACCTGAGCCACACCTGAACCACACCTGAGCCACACCTGAGTCACACACCTAGCCACACACTGAACCACATCTAGGCCACACCTGGGCCACACACTGAACCACACCTGAACCACACCTGAGCCGCACCCTGGGCCACTGAACCACACCTGGGCCACACCTGAACCACACCTGAGCCACACTGCCCTGAGCCACCTGAACCACACCTGAACCACACCTGGGCCACACACTGAGCCACACCTGTACCACACACTGAGCCACACCTGAGCCACACTCCACTCCAATATGTGTCACTGAGATGCCATAATGGTTGTATAATCTTGATAAAAACTTATTAATTTAATGATGATTGACGTCAAGTTAAACGCGGTGATGAATGAAATAATATACGAGTATCTAACGGAGGTCAACACACAACAGACAAACTGCTCTCATAATTCACCTCAGTCAGTAATTACGGGTCATAAGTCACTCTCAACCCCACATACTTCTGACTTAAAAATATGGAAAGTGGGTCGAATTGTTTTAATGTGTCAATCTATTATACCCAGCCAGTTATATGTGGTGGCAGTAAGCATTAGCATGTGTGGCAGTGTGAGAGAGAGAGAGAGAGAGAGAGGGGGAGATCTATCAACATATACGGCAGTGACTGGTAGCACATACACCAACTATCCCTCCCAGCTGATGTATGTACACCGGTCCCAACTAAAGACAGGTGTTGAATATAAACAAACTAAGCCTCACCCACCTTATACTCTACCATATAAAAACTAACTAATCCTCTAAATATCTGATATACGACGAACTTGACTAACACACAAACGACACCATGTACTTGTCAACAACAGCTTTTGGTAATTCTTTCTAATATTAGCTATTACCTCCGTCACTAGTTAGCTCTTACGTATCAATAATATCAGAGAATGACCTAAATAACTCAGAATCCACCATCAATCACCATCACGGCTGTTGGCTCTTATTAACAAAAAAACTGAAGCGGGTTGTGTTGTTCTAGGCTCAAGTTGTTTGTGGCGTGTACCGTCAGATGGCGTTGTTGTCAAGTTGTTTGTGGCGTGTACCGTCAGATGGCGTTGTTGTCAAGTTGTTTGTGGCGTGTACCGTCAGATGGCGTTGTTGTCAAGTTGTTTGTGGCGTATACCGTCAGATGGCGTTGTTGTCAAGTTGTTTGTGGCGTATACCGTCAGATGGCGTTGTTGTCAAGTTGTTTGTGGCGTATACCGTCAGATGGCGTTGTTGTCCTGTCGTGTTTACTTCCGTTTCCTATACTCGAAAAAAATAAAACCGTAATACATATTCCGTTTATTTTCTGTTTATTTATTTTTAATCCGTTTAAGGAGAGAGAGAGAGAGAGAGAGAGAGAGAGAGAGAGAGACTAAGTTGTTTACCCTAGAGGGATGAGAAACATCATTTTTTACACCGTGTCTGTTGATGTTTAGTGAGGGCGAGGTGAGTACATATCCCCTTAAGACCAAACACCGAGCTTAGGTTAGGCTAGGAGCTACTAGAGCCCCAAGAGTTAGCTTTAATAACAGTATGATGCAATTTCACTGCGTTTGGTAGAATGTGAGATAGACAGAGGTAGACAGATAGACACAGAAAAATAGATCAAATGAGAGAAAAAGAGAAAGAAAGTGAGAGATAAAGAGGCTAATAAGACACACACACACACACACACACACACACACATCACCAAGCATCAACAATAGAGCCACAAAAACACCTTCGCAACAGCATTTGTACCTCTCGAGTTGTTTATCACTGTCTGCCCGGGTACAGGTGTCCGGTTAATCAGTCACCCCCCCCCCCACTGATGCACCTTCCCTCCCCGTCCCACCCACTCCCCCAACATACAATTTACGCACAAAATTTGCCATTATATCCAAATTTCACCTCTAACCTAACTTAACCTAAGACAACATATTTATTACTTGTTTATGTTGCGTCGTAGAAAAGGTGAAAGAATTTTATAGGAAAGTTGTTTGGGATTTTTTTTTTTTCTCCCCAGGATGACCAGACAGGTGATGATGGTGTGTTGGCTTATACTATTTAACACATCGTTCCTTAAAGATTTATGCCATCATAATAAAGTATAAATCACTGTGTTGTAGGATGTAGGAAGGATGAAGTAGACGAAGATAAGGTGAAGGGAAGCGTAAGCCATCGCCACACTCAGGTAGGGAAGAAGAACTATTTTATTAATGGTAAAAATATAAACAGAGGTTAAAAAAAAAGTTCGGTGGAGTCAATCAACCAGGGAAGTCTTCTTTAGTTGGCGGTGAGGCGGTGAGGGGGTAGAGGCGGTGAGGGGGGTAGAGGCGGTGAGGGGGGTAGAGGCGGTGACATATGTGTGTGTTGTATATAGTTTAGCGAAAAATTCTGGCACCAGGATAATGTAAACCCTCGCGTTGTGTGTTCCCCACCACCCACTTGCACAATTTGCCCCACCCACCATTCCCCTCCACCACCCACCCTACCCACTCATCACCACCCACCTACCCACTCCCAGGATAGCAGATAGCAGTCACCCACCAAAACGTGCATGTGGCAGCCTTCAACAATGGGGAAATGTTGCTACAGTGTGTGTGTGTGAGTGTGTGTAACAGAGACTTCTTACTCAATCAACCAGGGTCTGTTAACGCGAGCAGGGTCAATTGCCAGCCAAGTGGAGGTCATAGTGTAGCATCTTGACTGTCCTAAACGTGTTCATTTTCCTCCTCGGCGTCACGTTCTCAACACAGGACGAACACAGAACACAGAACACAGAACACAGAACACAGTATTGGTGAGGAGCGAAAACACTGCACTACCTAACCAAATCCCTCCCTATCCATTCCCTCCCAGCCTCGACCACCTCCTATCCCCAACTGGCCATACCCAATCAGTCCATGCTGTAGTAGTGAAGATAAGGATATAAGAAGATAAGGGTATAAGGAGATAAGGGTATAAGGAGATAAAGGAGTCGAGACATAAGTAATCCAGTCATTTGGGTAAATTACATAACAAGATGCAGTTATCAGACGACACAGTGATACAACACCTGTACTGAGGTGTGATAATTGTTATGTGACAAAAGAAAGTCAATCATTATGAAACACTCGTAAGAACAGTGACGCTAGGCATCCAGGTGCAAACAGTGAACGATGATGATGATGATGATGATGATGATGATGATGATGATGATGATGATGAGGATGATAATAATAATGATGATGATGATGATGATGATGATGATGATGATGATGATGATGATGACATGATGATGAGGATGATGAGGATGTGATGATGATGATGATGATGATGATGATGATGATGATGATGATGATGATGATGATGAGTTGTAAACGAGAGAAAACGGTGTAAATGGAAATATTGATAACGATAAGGAATCAAGTCCCACAGATAATGGAGATAATAAAAATAATCCCACAGTCCCCTAACCTAACCTAACCTAACCTAACCTAACCTAACCTAACATAACCTAACCTACCTCCTGCCACCTTACCTCACCTCTACTATCTCTACTTTCTCTCACCCTCTCACCACCTCCCCCTACCTCCCCTCACCCACCATACACTTCCCCTCACCCACTTACCTCCCCTCACCCACTTACCTCCCCTCACCCACCATACACTTCCCCTCACCATGACCCACATATCATCTTGGCAACCCTGAAATAAGAGAAGTATCCAGGTTGTGTGTGTGTGTCGGTCTTCACATCACACTAAATAAATATTCATCTCCGTCTCTTTGTTAGTCTGTACGTGAACCGTCTACCCATAACTGGAGGTGTGAGGTGTATCTAAGCAGCACACCCACCTCCCCTCATCCACCCACCTCCCCCTCACCCACCTCCTCCCCCACCTCACCCACCTCCTCACCCACCTCCCCACCCACCTCCACTCCACCTCCCCACCCACCTCCTCACTCTCACCTCCCCACCCACCTCCTCACTCCACCTCCTCACCCACCTCCCCTCACCCACCTCCCCTCACCCACCTCCCCTCCCCTCACCACAATGTTCCGATCTTTTACGTTACTTAACTTAACCTCGATAACGTAAGCTGTGTTATTCCTAGCCATTGTGTCTAAAAATACCGTATATAAGTATTTTAAAGTATGTAAGGTTAGGTTAGGTTAGGTTAGGTCAGGTTAGGTTAGGTTAGGTCAGGTTAGGTTAGGTTAGGTCAGGTTAGGTTAGGTTAAATGCCAACATCAATAGGGGGAGGGGGTTCAGGTAAACTATCTAGTATTTACAGAATTATCGAATTTATCTTTGTTCCTCAACACAGAATTTACCGCCATATGGAATCCTCGTCTCTGAACTTTAAGAGAATTTGATTTTGTATATAATTCTTGTTCGTTACTCAGCGCCCTTAAGTCGATTCAGCTTTCAGTGTGTGTGTAAGTGTCGACTCTCACAGCCGCTTGTCATTTGATCTGTATTTGACCTACTCACGCCAGGGTGGCTGCTGGAGGCGAAGTCAACCATCCACCCACACACCTTCAGGCAGCAGTATGTGGGAGGAGAGTCATTGATGAGAGTGAACAAAAACTCTCTCTCTCTCTGTCAGAAGTTATAAAGCAACATCAGTCACATAATACTAATATTTCTACTTATTTAGTAAAACCATTATACAACCCACCCACCCACCCGCTGATTGGCTCGTTACACACCAGCTATCAAATGATTGGCTTAAACCCTTACCCGTGAGTAACCAATGGGGTCACATCAACATTTATAGAAGTTAGAAGTAATGTTTGGTTTTTTTCCTCCTATACCTTAATATTAGTTTGTTTTACTGATACATATAGAGTGTGAGAGTTGTAGAGCCTTATCGACGTGTGTGTGTTCAGAGGAATAAAGTTTATTCTCAGTCAAATCTATGGATGGAATCGTCGACGAGCATGTGTACACCTAAAAAATATACATACATACATACATACATACATACATACATACATATTACATACATATAATCTTTAAATTAATGCCTGCTTTAATTCAATCTCCATTTCGACACCAGACAACGATCGTCAACAGGTGTTACGTAACCTATATTAAAGACCCTTCTGCTGTGCCTTGCTGACACCAACACGACCTACTAGTGACGGTGGGTGCCCTTTGGTGGTGTACCACCTAACCTAACATGACACAACATCACCTTCTGCAGTGAACCAGACGAAGGAACATTATCCAGATGGTGGAGGGGGTTGTTGTGGTGGTGGTGGGTGATGGTGGTAGGGGTGATGGTAGTGGTGGGTGATGGTGGTGGTGGGTGATGGTGGTGGTGGTGGGTGATGGTGGTGGTGGTGGGTGATGGTGGTGGTGGGTGATGGTGGTGGTGGTGGTGGGTGATGGTGGTGGTGGTGAGGTGGTAGGTGGTGGGGTGATGGTGGTGGTGGTGGGTGATGGTGGTGGTGGTGGGTGATGGTGGGTGGTGGGTGATGGTGGTGGGTGGTGGTGGGTGATGGTGGTGGTGGGTGATGGTGGTGGTGGGTGATGATGGTGGTGGGTGATGGTGGTGGTGGGTGATGGTGGTAGTGGTGGGTGATGGTGGTGGTGGGTGATGGTGGTGGTGGTGATGGTGGTGGTGATGGTGGTGGTGGGTGATGGTGGTGGTGATGGTGGTGGTGTAGGTGATGGTGGGTGGTGGTGGTGGGTGATGGTGGTGGTGGTGGGTGATGGTGGTGGGTGATGGTGGTGGTGATGGTGGGGTGATGGTGGTGGTGGTGGATGGTGGTAGTGGTGGGTGATGGTGGTGGTGTGTGGGGTGGGTGGTGGTGGGATGGTGGTGGTGGGTGATGGTGGTGGTGGGTGATGGTGGTGGTGGTGGTGATGGTGGTGGTGTGGTGGTGGTGATGGTGGTGGTGGGTGATGGTGGTGGTGGGTGATGGTGGTGGTGGGTGGTGGTGGGTGATGGTGGTAGTGGTGGGGGTGATGGTGGTGGTGGATGGTGGTGGTGGTGGGTGATGGGTGGTGGGGTGTGGGTGATGGTGGTGGTGGTGGGGTGATGGTGGGTGGTGGGGGTGGTGGTGGTGGTGGGGTGATGGTGGTGGTGGGATGGTGGTGGGTGATGGTGGTGGTGTGATGGTGGTGGTGGTGATGGAGTGGATGATGGTGGTGGTGAGGGTGGTGGTGGTGGGGATGGGTGGTGGTGGTGGGTGATGGTGGTAGTGGTGGGTGATGGGTGGTGATGGTGGTGGTGGTGGGTGATGGTGGTGGTGGGTGATGGTGGTGGGTGATGGGTGGTGGGTGATGGTGGTGGTGTGGGTGATGGGTGGTGGGTGGTGGGTGATGGTGGTAGATGGTGGTGGTGGGTATGGTGGTGGTGGGTGATGGTGGTAGGTGATGGTGGTGGGTGATGGTGGTGGTGGTGGGTGGGGTGGGGGTGATGGTGGTGGGTGAGGGTGGTGGTGGGTGATGGTGGTGGTGGTGGGTGATGTGGTGGAGGGTGATGGTGGTGGTGGTGGGTGATGGTGGGATGGTGGTGGTGGGTGATGGTGGTGGTGGGTGAGGGTGGTGGTGGTGGGTGATGGTGGTGGTGGTGGTAATGAACTGTGACGTAGTCTATTGTAAATAAGTTTTCTGTCACGACTTACCGATTTGTTGCAAACTATGCTAAAATTGAGCCGGTTATGGTGTGGTGTGTGTGTGTGTGTGATGTGTGTGGCGCGGTGGTGTGGTGTGTGGTGACGATGTGGTGTGGTGTGGTGTGGTGTAGTGTGGTATGGCGTGGTGTGGCGATGTGGTGCGGTGTGGTGTGGTGTGGTGTGGGGTGTGGTATGGTGTGGTGTGGTGTGATATGGTGTGGTGTGGCGTGGTGTGGTGATAATATGGAGGAAGAGGAAGAGGTGTGGGAGGTTAGCAGGTTGATGGAGGAAGAAGGAGTCAACAGATAAGGATGATGGAGGGTGGGACCTCAACCAGATAAGGAAGATGAGGAGGAAGGGGGTCGGCAAGATGAGGGAGGGAGGAGGAGGAGGAAGATCAACAAGGAGGAGGAGGAAGATCATCAAGGTGTGGCAGGTAAGTATTGGGTCAAGGCCAGGTAAATAAACAGGCATTGCGGGATACTCATAAGACACACACACACACACACACACACACACACACACACACACACACACCTTCGTTATCACTTACACACTTACAACCTCTCTCATTAAGTTGTTCCTGAATATATATAACACAACGTAGGAGACAGAACACAGCCTTGTCTTACTCCCTCCAGACCTCTTGTTGTCAGTCAGTAAAGATTCATTAACAAAAATTCTAATATTTCTTTAATTATTGTTTATATTTTTTTCTAAGATACGTTTATTGTGTTCGGAAGGTAGGGGAGGGAAGGAGAAAGAAGAAGAGACAGGGAAAGGGAGGAAGGGAGAAAGGGAAGGGGGGGGAAGGAAGAGGCATGATGGATTGAATTCCTTTGACTAATTGACCATGAAAGTAGGTACGGACAAGAGAAAGTGTACAGACGGATCAAGTAACATGATTGAAGGTGACTGGGAGAGGTTGAGAGGCCTGGTATAGTGTTGAGGTGAACTGGTTTTAGATTTTTTTTTTTAATTATAACAAGAAAAAAGGACTGGTGATTCATTCCACACACGAGAGTAGTGTTTGTGTGTGTGTGTGTGTGTGTGTGTGTGTGTGTGTGTGTGTGTGTGTGTGTGTGTGTGTGTGTGTGTTGTGTTTGTGTTGTGTGTGTTTGTGTGTTGCTTTGTCATCTGTAAACATAAACTTGTCTTCTGGTAACTCTATATTCTCATTAATCTACATGTTTATCATACAACCTAAACCTAATCTAACCTTCAAGTTTACCGAGTGTGGAGTTGATATTTTGTCATAAAGTAAGATATGAAAAAATTTTGTGTATCCTACAGTCACATATCTCTCTCTCTCTCAGAGGATCAGAACCCACTTAGTGTTAAAGGAGGTAAATAAGATGATGTTTGTGGCCTGTCCATCAGTAAAAGTGACCATTGATTCTAAAGATGTAAAGCCTCCTCCACACACACACACACACACACACACACACACACACACACACTCTGACGCCCACATGACATTAACAGGTGCCAAGTCAACAACCTTTCCCAGTGGCGACAAATACAGTATATTACAGTAATTGACCAGGTAATAGACGATTACAGTACACCTGTATGGCCCACGGTACATGAATTACAGTATATTACAGTAATTGACCAGGTAGATGAAGTATTTGTTGTTGTTATTGTTGTGTTAAGATGCATGAATTAGTTTGAGGGTAGGCAGATGAGTTACAGGTGTGTTATAGGTGTTATACAGGTTATAGGTGTGTTACAGGTGAGTTACAGGTGAGTTACAGGTGTTTGGGTGAGTTACATGTGAGTTACAGGTGTTATACAGGTGTGTTACAGGTGAGTTTGTGAGTTACAGGTGAGTTACAGGTGAGTTACATGTGAGTTACAGGTGTTATACAGGTGTGTTAGGTGTGTTACAGGTGTGTGGTGAAGGTATTGCAGCAAAAACCAGTTGTCCCAGATGGTGATGACCTTAATCGTTTGATCAACCAGCAATCTCCCTCCCTCTTCCCTCACCCTTCTTCCTCCTTCCTCATCTCCTCCTTCCCTCCTCCTCCTTCCATCCTATCTTCTTCCTCCTTCCTCATAAAATCCTACACTAGTCTATACTTCTTTATCCTCCCTTCCTTCTTTTCCTGTTCCCACACACACACACACACCACACACACACACACACACACACACACACACACACACACACCCCACACACACACAAAAGATTTTTATACCTGGAAGTGTTTACCACGATACCAAAAGTGTTGAGTTAGGTTAGGTGTGTGTGTGTGTGTGTGTGTGTGTGTGTGTGTGTGTGTGTGTGTGTGTGGTGTGTGTGTTGGTGGTTGTGGGTGTGTGTGTGTGTGTGTGTGTGTGTGTGTGTGTGTGTGTGTGTGTGTGTGTGTGTGTGTGTGTGTGTAAGGCTCATGTATTTGTGGGGATGTGAGTAAGTGGTCATGACGTACTGGCGTAAGTTAGTGGCACGGGGGGGTAGTGGCGATGGAGGGAAGGGGGTGGTTAGTGGCCGGGGGGAGTGGCGATGGAGGGAAGGGGGTAGTTAGTGGCACGGGGGGGTGTAGTGGCGATGGAGGGAGGGTGAGTTAGTGGCACGGGGGTGTAGTGGCGATGGAGGAAGGGGTAGTTAGTGGCACGGGGTAGTGGCGATGGAGAAGAGTTAGGTGGCACGGAGGTAGTGGCGATGAGGGGAAAAGAGGCACGGGGGTAGTGGCGATGGAGGAAGGGGGTAGTTAGGTAGCACGGGGGGTAGTATGATGGAGGAAGGAGTTAGTAATGGGAGGGTAGATATGAGGAAGGAGGTAGTTAGGTGGCACGGGGGGGTAGTGGCGATGGAGGAAGGGGTAGTGAGGTGGAGGATGGGAGTGAGGGATGATGGAAGGAATGGCAGAGAGAGAGGATGAATGGAAGAGGTACATGAGGCGACAAGGGAGGGACAAGGGAGAGATGAGGAGGACGAGGGAGAGATGAGGGAGAGATGAGGGAGAGACGAGGAGGGACGAGGGAGAGATGAGGGAGGAACGAAGGTCGAGAGGCTGTGATAGTGAAGGTACAACGTTGTGGGCGTCAGGGCGTGTGTGTGGCGGTGTGAGGCCGAGGGACGTGGGTGCCTCTTGGTGCATGTAGATGGAGGAGGGAGGGGCGGGGAGGAAAGGTGAGGGGCGGGGAGGAAAGGTGGAGGGGCAGGGGAGGAAAGGTGAGGGCGGGGGAGGAAAGGTGAGGGTGGGGAGGAAAGGATGAGGGGCGGGGAGGAAAAGGGAGGGGAGGGGAGGAAAGAGGAGGGCGGGGGGAGAAAGGTGAGGGCGGGGGAGGAAAGGTGAGGGGAGGGAGGAAAGGTGAGAGGGGGGGGGAGGGAAAGGTGAGGGGCGGGAGGAAAAGGTGAGGGGTGGGGGAAGGAAAGGTGAGGGGCGGGGGGAGGAAAGGTGGAGGGGGGAGGAAAGGTGGGGAGGGGAGGAAAAAGGAGGGGGAGGGGAGGAAAGGTGAGGGGCGGGGGAGGAAAGGTGAGGGGCGGGGAGGAAAGGTGAGGGCGGGGAGGAAAGGTGAAGGGGGGGGAGGGAAAGGGGTGAGGGGCGGGGGAGGAAAGGTGAGGGGCGGGGAGGAAAAGGAGGGGAGGGAGAAAGGTGGGAGGGCGGGGAGGAAAGGTGAGGGGCGGGGAGGAAGGAGGGGAGGAGGAAAGGTGGAGGGGCGGGGGAGAGGGAGAGGGGTGGGGAGGAAAGGTGAGGGGGGGGGAGGAAAGGTGAGGGGAGGGAGGAAGGTGAGGGGCGGGGAGGAAAAGGAGGGGGCGGGGGGAGGAAAGGGAGGGGAGGGGAGGATAGGTGGAGGGGGGAGGGAAAGGTGAGGGGCGGGGGAGGAAAGGTGAGGGGGGGGGGAGGAAAAAGGAGGCGAGGAGGAAAGTGAGGGAGGGGAGGAAAGAGGGGGTGGGGAGAGGTGAGGGCGGGGAGGAAAGGTGAGGGGTGGGGAGGGAAAGGTGAGGGGCGGGGGAGGAAAGGTGGGGGGGGGGGAGGAAAGGTGAGGGAGGGGAGGAAAGGTGAGGGGGGAGAAAGGTGAGGGGAGGGAGAAAATGTGGGGCAGGGAGCGTGAGGGCGGGGGGACGTAAGAATAAGTAGGTCAGACAGGTAACCTAAGACAACACGGCCAGGAAGAGGGTCACCAACACACCTCCCTCCCCTCCCTTCCCTTCCCACCACCCACCCTTCTCCTCCATTCCCCCTCTCCCACCCCCTTCCCCCCCTCCCTTCCTCCCTCCTTCCCCTTGTCATCACCGTCCAAAGGGGGTAGGGGAGGAGGAGGAGGAGAAGGATGAAGAGAGAGAGAGAGAGAGAAGGCGAGAAAAATAACATAAATGAAAGAAAATAATGATTATGTAAACCAAAGTTGTTGTCTCATGGAGGTACACACACACACACACACACACACACACACACACACACACACACACAACACACACACACACACACATACACACGGTACTGTACACACACTCCAATAATCCAATTTAATAAAACTACAAACATCCATACAGTCGAAGCAGTAAATATGAACGTGGCTTTATCGGTATGCTCTGGTATGAGGACAAGGAGTCGTTGGTAAGCCCGGTTGGTACTACTGGAGCCCCGGATGGTACTACTGGAGCCCCGGATGGCTACTGGAGCCCTGGATGTACTCATGGAGCCCCCGGATGGTACTACTGGAGCCCCGGATGGTACTACTGGAGCCCCGGATGGTACTACTGGAGCCCCGGTTGGTACTACTGGAGCCCCGGATGGTACTACTGGAGCCCCGGATGGTACTACTGGAGCCCCGGTTGGTACTACTGGAGCCCCGGATAGTGTTGTAGTGATTTCTCCTCACAAACGCTGTTTGTCACCAAGTAGCCGACCTCACCAATTCCCCAGTGTGGCTCCTGGTCCAGGTCAACCAGCGCCGCCATACATCACGGAGCGGGGTCAACTACTGCCACGCCTACCACCGCGGCTAAGACCTGACCTCGTGGTACCTGCCCTTCTACCTACACCAACCAGCCAGCAACACCTCCTCCTCTCCGCCTGCCTGGCGGTCCCCGCTCCCTGCCGGCGAGCATGGCGACCCGCTGTTCCCCTGAGCACCTCACCAACCAGCTCCTCTACATCACGCCTGTAACCACGCTGCCTTCCCAGCACCAAGCTGCATTGTACATCCAATACATGTATACAGAGAGCACATTGTGAGTTTTCTCCACCCCATCCTGAGGTGAACCAAACATCCCATACCCCACAGTATTACTGAGCCCCGGATGGTATTACTGAGCCTCCGGATGGTGTTACTGGAGCCTGGATGGTATTACTGGAGCCCCGGATGGTACTACTGGAGCCCCGGATGGTACTACTGAGCCCCGGATGGTACACTGGAGCCCCGGTTGGTACTACTGGAGCCCCGGATGGTACGACTGGAGCCCCGGTTGGTACTACTGGAGCCCCGGATGGTATTACTGGAGCCCCGGATGGTACTACTGGAGCCCCGGTTGGTACTACTGCCCCGGATGGTATAACTGGAGCCCCGGATGGTACTACGGAGCCCCCGATGGTACTACCGGAGCCCCTGGATGGTATTACTGAGCCCCTGATTGGTACTACTGAGCCCCCGGATGGTACTGCACCCTGGTTGACTACGGCCCCGGATGGTATTACTGGAGCCCCGGTTGCGTGCCTACTGGAGCCCCGGATGGTACTCTGGAGCCCCGATTGGTACTACTGGGCCCCGGTTGGGTACTACTGGAGCCCCGGATGGTATTACTGGAGCCCCGGTTGGTACTACTGGAGCCCCGGTTGGTACTACTGGAGCCCCGGATGGTATTACTGGAGCCCCGGTTGGTACTACTGGAGCCCCGGGTGGTACTACTGGAGCCACCGGTTGGTACTACTGGAGCCCCCGGTTGGTACTACTGGAGCCCCGGATGGTATTACTGGAGCCCCGGGTGGTACTACAGGAGCCCCGGGTGGTACTACTGGAGCCACCGGTTGGTACTACTGGAGCCCCGGTTGGTACTACTGGGCGCGGTTGGTACTACTGGAGCCCCGGTTGGTACTACTGGTTAATAAAAACCTAAACCAACATTGACTGGTATATTAACGAGGCGACTATAGCGACTGGCAGGTGAGGGCCGTAAAAAATAAAGGTAATTTGGCAGCCCATGAGTAACACACCTGAGTTTAGTTATTAATGGAGAAATGAAAAAAATATTGAAAGAAATGAAAGATACAGAAACATATGTTAAATTTATGAGTTATTTGTTTATATTAATGCTGTCTACATACATACATAGAGAGAGAGAGAGAGTGAATGAAGTGAGCAAGAGAAGTATCCATTACCTGCCAGCGTGAGGTAAAGCCCAGACGCCCCTGCTTACTGTCATGAATCAAGATGTAGTGATACTGCTGACGGGGGCGGGTCCTGAGGTGGGGCATGGGGTGAGCAGGTCCATGAGGTGGGGATGGGGTGGGGTAGGTCCATGAGGTGGGGCATGGGGGTGAGGCAGGTCCATGCGGTGGGGCATGGGTGTGAGGCAGGTCCATGAGGTGGGGCATGGGGTGGGGCATGAGGTGGGGCATGGGGTGAGCAGGTCCATGAGGTGGGGCATAGGGTGGGGTAGGTCCATGAGGGTGGGGCATGGGGGTGAGGCAGGTCCATGAGGTGGGGCATGGGTGTGAGGCAGGTCCATGAGGGTGGGGCATGGGGTGGGGCATGGTGGGGCATGGGGTGAGGCAGGTCCAGAGGTGGGGCATAGGGTGGGGTAGGTCCATGGGTGGGGCATGGGGTGAGGCAGGTCCATGAGGTGGGGTATGGGGTGGGGTAGGTCCATGAGGTGGGGCATGGGGTGAGGCAGGTCCCTGAGGTGGGGCATGGGGTGGGGCATGGGGTGGGGCAATGAGGTGGGGCATGAGGTGGGGCATGGGGTGAGGCAGGTCCCTGAGGTGGGGCAATGAGTGGAGTGCCAGCCGAGATATACATCAAGGTTACCAAGAGAATCCTCAAGTGTCATCGTAAGAACATGTATGAGGACCTCGATTATTAGGAAGAAAAAAGGAGACATGACAAACAGACACACTGGAAACAGATAAAAAAAACACGAAAGAACAAGAAAAATATCCAGATGATTTCAATAAGGAAAGATTCTTACATAAACAAACTAGAATCCTTGTTTTTCTAATGTATCGTTCATTATATTTTATCTCCTTAACTTCTAACTGACCTCTATCTAGTTATGATAGAGTATAAAGCGTAATTCCAAAGTCATTATATGTTCTAAATATATATGTTATCTTAATCCATCCTCTCTGATTGGTCTTTGAATCCCCGGGTTCGTGGAAATGCTGACGAACGAATCTCTATGAATCCGGATTCAGGATCTGCTTCAGTAGAGCTCAGACCTTGACATGTGTGTTGGCTTTCGTCGGTCAGAGAACTAGTGCTGGCTGTGTGTGTGTGTGTGTGATGGTGATGATGATGATGATGATGATGATGATGATGATGATGATGATGATGATGATGGTGATTAATGATAATAATGATGATGATGGATTGTATTCGTCCATCGCCAGTACCCAAAAAGTCACAACGTTGACCTATAAATATCTTAACCCTTTGAGGACGACGATTTAACCCTTCAAGACTCAAAGAGTTAAAGTTTACATCACAGTCCTTGCCTTAGCCAGTCGAGTTTGTTGTGTTGGTGCTTCTGTGGGCCAGCATCGTGTGGACCAGCATATGGGCCAGCATCGTGTGGACCAGCATCGTGTGGACCAGCATCGTGTGGACCAGCATCGTGTGGACCAGCATGGACCAGCATCGTGTTTACCAGTGTGGACCAGCATCGTGTGCAGCATCGTGTTGACCAGCATCGTGTTGACCATCGTGTGGACCAGCATCGTATGGACCAGCATCGTATGGACCAGCATCGTATGGACCAGCATCTGGCGGACCATCGTGTGGACCAGCATCGTGGGGCCATCGTGTGGACCAGCATCGTGTGGACCAGCATCGTGTGGCCAGCATGTGTGGACCATCGTGTGGACCAGCATTGTGTGGACCAGCATCGTGTGGACCAGCATCGTGGACCAGCATCGTGTTGACCAGCATCGTGGGCCAGCATCGTGTGGACCAGCATCGTGTGGACCAGCATCGTGTTGACCAGCATCGTGTGGACCAGCATCGTGTGGACCAGCATCGTGTTGACCATCGTGTGGACCAGCATGTGGACCAGCATTGTGGACCAGCATCGTGTGGACCAGCATCGTGTGGACCAGCATCGCGTGGACCAGCATCGTATGGACCAGCATCGGTGGACCAGCATCGTGTTCTTCCATACATATCAATTTATAGTTTGATCTTCCATAACAACACTCCTTTAAGGCGATAAAGAACATGACCTCAAACTGATGTAAATATAACATCTTCCGGGACTTGTACAGTGAATCCTCATACATGTTTCTTTATCGTTTCCTTCCCCAACTGGAGTGATGAAAAAGATAAAGTCTCATCATACAATATATTCCTGTAGGCTAGATATCCACTCCTTCGTTGATTAATTGTCTAGATAACTCAAAAGGAGTTTTATGGTCCCTTCCGGTACAGGTGGACGAGTCTCTGATTGTCCCAGAGATTGTATGTCCTTCTCAAACCACCTTCACCTTCCTTGTATTCTTATCTCCTTAGCAAATCAACTCTCTCTCTCTTACAGTTCCAAGTTGTTGACCTATTTCTGTATTTTTTCAACAGTATTCCCTACTAATGGTTCGTAAAGGTAAAGTGACCCCCTACCAAAACTAGGACACTCTCTCACCTGTCGATAAAAGGGGTCGACACTAATTACTTCAGGTCCGACAGAGATTCTACTTCCTGGAGGCTAAGAGGACACACACACACACACACACACACACACACACACACACACACACACACACACACACACACACACACACACACACACACACACACACCCCACACACACACACACCCCACACACACACACACACACCCCACACCCCACACACACACACACACACACACACACACACACACACACACACACACACACACACACACAATTGCCTGGACAACTTAAGGGAAAGAGGAAAGGTTTAAAAAGTGAAGGAGAGAGAGCACCTTTACTCCTTCCTACTCCTGATTCCGTCCTTACCAGGTGACAGGTAGACCAGGTGAGGCATATGTCCGTCCGTCGGTTAGTTGTTGTGACTTGATCAACTGTTTTTTTGAGTGTATGTGTGTGTATGTTATTGTGTATGTGTGTGTGTGTGTGTGTGTGTGTGTGTGTCTAAGCAAGGTATTTCACAATTATCTCCCGTGATGCAAGAAGCTGTTGAATGAAAGAAGAAGCAGGAGGAGGAGGAGGAGGAAGAGGGGGAGGAGGAGGAGGAAGAGGAGGAAGAGGGGAAGGAGGAAGAGGAAGAGGGGGGAGGAGGAGGAGGAGAAGGGAGGGAGGGGAGGAGGAAGAGGGGGAGGAGGGAGGGAGGAAGGGGAGGAGGGAGGAGGATGGGGGAGGAGGAGGAGGAAGAGGAGGAAGAAGGGATTGGGGGAGGAGGGAGGAGGAAGGGGAGGGAGGAGGAGGAGGTGGAAGGGGGGGAGGAGGAGGGAAGGGGGGGAGGAGGGAGGAGGAGGGGGGAGGAGGAGGAGAAGAGGGGAGGAGGAGGAGGAGGAAGAGGGAGGAGGAAGGGAGGAGGGAGGAAGGAAGGAGGAAGGGGGAAGGAGGAGGAAAGGAGGAGGAAGAAAGTGATGATAGGGTAGGTAGGTAGGTAGTAGGTGACCCTTCCCTCTCTCACCTTTGTTGGGATAAAGGTAAAGCAACTAACAGGTGAATAAACATACAGGTACATTAATTATTACCTTTAAGAGATACAGGAGGAGTAATCTTCTACTTAGGTTAGCTTAGGTTAGGTTAGGTTAAGAATAACGCCCCCATGACCTATGGTAATACTCTTGCTGTTTATCTAAGTTATAAAAGTGTAAGGCGATTCACACTGCTAATTAGTGCCATTACTACACCTGTCACCTGCCACTTGGACAGGTAAGATGCCGCAGCTGTGTTCTCAAGAGGCTTCACAGATGACTCATAGGTAAGGTTAGGTTAGGTTAATGATAATGGGAGACAGCGAGCCAGACAGAGAGACAGACAGACAGACAGACAGACAGACAGAGAGACAGACAGACAGACAGACAGGGAGGTAACGACAGGTCTTTTCCTTCACCCTTTACTCTAACAAGGTCAGTTTCGTCACCAGTTCTCCTCCCTCACACCATTCTCGATATTGCAGTTATTCTTTTCGTTTAGTCTGTAACTCCTTCTAACCTTATCATGCTTCTTCTTGTTCTTCCTCTTCTTCTTGTTCTCCTTCTTTTTGTTCTTCTTCGTCTTGTTGTTGTTCTTCTTCTTCCTCTTCTTCTTGTTCTTCCTCTTCTTCTTGTTCTTCTTCCTCTTGTTCTTCTTCATCTTCTTCCTCTTCTTCTTGTTCTTCCTCTACTTCTTCTTCCTTTTCTTCTTTTTCTTCCTCTTCTTCTTGTTCTTCTTGTTCTTCTTCCTCTTCTTCTTGTTCTTCTTCTTCCTCTTCTTCTTGTTCTTCCTCAATCCACTCTCTCTTTCTCCATCCTTCTTTGTTTCATTACCGTCTCAAACTTTACTTCATCTTTATCATAGTTTATTCTGCACACACACACACACACACACACACACACACACACACACACACACACACACACACACACACACACACACACACACACACACACACACACTAAGAACCTTACACCTTCCAGTACAAAAAACAGTTGGTGATGATAATCCAGAGTGAGGAGGTTATCTTACGGCCTCTGCTTGCACACCTGCTTAAACCCACTAACCTGGATTAGGTCCCTTCGATTCACCCCCCCTCTACCCCACCCTTCTTCTTCTTCTTCTTCTTCTTCTTCTTCTTCTTCTTCTTCTTCTTCTTCTTCTTCTTCTTCTTCTTCTTCTTCTTTTTTCTCCTTCTTCTTCGTCTTCTTCTTCTTCTTCTTCTTCTTCTTCTTCTTCTTCTTCTTCTTCTCTTTCCCCTCCTAATCCTTTTTCTTCCTTCCTCCTCCTCTTCCTCTCCCCCTTCGGCTGTCATGTTATAATAGGATCTAATCGCATCATAGATTAGGTGAAGGTGACCTATGTATAGGGTTCTACCTGTGATGTGAGCTAATTGACCCACCCACCCTACCCACTAACACCCACCCACCCAACCCGGCTGTACCAGCAACCAACCCAACCAACCCACCTTATCCTATCCAACCCACCCACCTCACCCACCCACCTAACCCACCCACCAGGCGACTGTATCAACATTCTCTGTATCATGTAACACCAGAATTATAAAAACTACTGCATAAGAACATTTAATTATACTATAAGAGGTTAATTTTCCGATTCTCTTTAACTATCACACTTGTATCTCTCTCATCAGTGTCTCTCCGTCGCCGCACCAACAATCTCACAGTATCTCGTCTCTTGTTCATCTCGCTTCGCTAACACGGGTATACGTCAAGTGAGACAGAGTGAGGATTAGGAACATGTGGAGGAGAGAGAGAGAGAGAGAGAGGTCTTCCCCCTTCCCACGTCACACAAACGTCAACTTCATCACTCTAATCACGACCGTTATGACCGTTTTGACCGTTATGACCGTTATGACCGTTACATCCGTTAAAACTGTCATACTCCTCTAAATTGTATTTTATTTTATTTGTGGTTTATATGTTTGATATATATTGTATACTCTCTCTCTCTCTCTCTCTCTCTCTCTCTCTCTCTCTCTCTCTCTCTCTCTCTCTCTCTCTCTCTCTCACCAGACGCAAAATAGATTATCATATCGATTTTTTCTATCCTAACCTAACCTAAAAAAAAAAGTTGATGTGTTTAAAACTACAAGAGATTAGAACAAGTCAAGACAACAAACAATATTTGGTTTCCAACTGAGACAACATCACTAATAATAATAATAATAAATAATACTAACAACAACATCAACAACAATAATAACAACAATAACAATAAATAAAATATAAATGCACAAAAAAATAGCTGATTATTTCTTCAATGTACCAGACGTTTACAAGTCCTTCATTTAAGATTGATAATATTGACAACTTTTCTTATAACAACAGACCACTTAAAAACCAAGCATCTTTGTCGTGTGAAGAAAGATATCCCTCCATCCCGGACACTCAAGATATTGTCAACAGATTTCCTTTTTTTAATAACAATACAAATCTCAAAAGGATGTAATTTATATCCACACACACACACACAAAAAAAACTATCTATACAAAATTATGTTGAAGAAATATGACTCGACGGACGAAGGATTTTGACAGCCTAAAGAGACAAAGGGAAGTCATAGTGTTCATTCTGGTATTCATAGATCACCTCAGGTACAGATAGTTTTACCTCATTATTGAAGGCTTTGTTGTTTGGTTCTACCTGAAGCTCTGACCTACATATGGCAGAGAGTTGGTGGATGGTAAGGTAGAGTTTGGTGGTCACTAGGTAGAGTTAGGTGGTCATTGGGTAGAGTTAGGTGGTCATTAGGTAGAGTTAGGTGGTCATTGGGTAGAGTTAGGTGGTCATTGGGTAGAGTTAGGTGGTCATTGGGTAGAGTTAGGTGGTCATTAGGTAGAGTTAGGAGGTTATTGGGTAGAGTTAGGTGGTCATTAGGTAGAGTTAGGTGGTCATTGGGTAGAGTTAGGTGGTCACTATAATAAGGTGGACCCTACAGTATGGTGGTCGCTGCAATATAAAGTATTTCCAGGTAACAAAGGCTTTCAGGAAGAATTTAACCTTAACTCTCTATTAACATATTAACACACCTGGGTAATATTTATCACACCTCAGTAAGTAACATATTAAACATAAACAAGCACCAAACACAGGCCGGAGAAAAACAAACAAGATAAAACAGGATTTAGTCATTTGGTTCAGTTTATGATCACGTGAAAAATATACACCAGTCAAGTCAGTAGAGATGAACATTGGGCTGAAAAAATAAAGAATTGGTTCTTATATATCATTAATTTTGACCTAACCTAACCTAACCTAACCTAATCTAACCTAACCTAGCTTAACCTAACTCAAGGAATAACGCCATCGTACTCAAATGTTGTACGGGAAACTTTACTGACTGGTGGGTAACACTGACACACTGACAATATCACAGACCAGCGCATTACACTGATATCATAATACACTGATTTGTTAAGATGTTACACTGACAAAATCACAGGCTGACGTATTACACTGACATCAAACTACCACACTGTCAACAGCCGGACCACCAAAGCTAAATGTATATTGACATAAAGTAGGTCAGCATACCCCAAGCTGCCTCCCCCCCCCCTAGAGTGCGTGTGTGTGTGTGTGTGTGTACCTGGAGTCCAAGACAACGTGTGTACTCCTATAATGATCAGTTACCGAGAGGTCAAACTAACCAATTGGTGCTTGTTGACGAGACCTCAGTGTTGATGTTTAGAAGGAGATGAGACACTTGCTATTGGTTGAGGTCTCTTAACTACAAACACTAAGTATCTCTCCATCTCCTCTCCATTATCTCCCCCATCTCTACCTAGACGTCTCCAAAGTACTGGACCTACCTGTTAATTACTCTCACAAGCCTCTAATGAAACCGTAATGAGAGGAGAAGGAAGGTGTTTCATAGGTTCATTTAACAACCTGGTGCTGGTCGATAGAGGTGGTGATGTAGGTCAAGCGAACACCCCCCCCCCCCTCACCCCCTCCTTGTGTACGGTGTCGCCTCTGAACTGAATAAAATCACCGGACGTAAAGCCAAATAAAATACTAAAAGTGCCGTCCCTGTAGTGAAGATGTGAGTGTTGCTAGAATGGTAGGGCCAGTAGATTATAATACTCGTCTTTTGTCCTAAGGTTCGTTAGTTCAATCCCAAGGTATTCTCAACGACGGCGCAAATAAATAAGAAAATAAATAAATAAATAATAAAATCGCCCCAAAACGCCCCAAAAATGACAAATAAAAACATTGAGTTAATTCTTACCTTTTATATCATTAAAAAACAAAATCCTATAAACGGAGGGAAGAGATAACAATAAAATACAAATATATTATAAATTAAATAAAAACTACAATTAATTAACTAAACAGAGAAGAAACTAATATAAAAGAAGAAATTAAATATAAAATGAAAATAGAGAATAAAATTAATATGTAACGAACACCTCGAGTAAATTACAACACCTGGGGAATATTAACACCTGGAGAATATTAACACCTGGGGAATATTAACACCTGGAGAATATTAACACCTGGAGAATATTAACACCTGGAGAATATTAACACCTGGAGAATATTAACACCTGGAGAATATTAACACCTGGAGAATATTAACACCTGGAGAATATTAACACCTGGAGAATATTAACACCTGGAGAATTAATTTAACAAACTCTAAATTGACCTCCTTATTACCCCCCACCCCCAAGCCACTTGAGACCTGATGATCGTTAATATATGTTAATTGCCTCATTTGCACACGTAAACGCACCTACACACACCGTCTCCACCTCCTCCGCCGACTTAGTCCCTCGGAGTTCCTGCACACGAGCTCCTCAGTGTTTACACAACATTCATACTTCCCAAGCTCACCTATGCCTCCCCCACCTGGTCTTCCTCCCTAAATGCCACACAACGTAAACACCTAGAAAAAGTGCAAAAGAGGGGCATGCAAGATTATTCTCTCCCTTCCCCTGCTCCACATATCCAGAAGCGCTCAACACACTGACCCTTTCGACTCTTTGACCATCTACGACCTCATCTGCAAATTTGGTAGAAAGCTTCTACACCATCCTCGACACCGGCTCCTACTACCACCTGAGATCCCTAGCCCGAGAATTGCTGTTCGACACCACAACCGCATCCAGCCCATACGTGCACGAACTGATCGCTATAAGAACAGCCCAGTCCCGACCAATGTAAAAATTATCAATAACTTGTAATAAACCAGTGTATTCACTCCCAGTAAATACTACTTCTTGCACTGTCACTATGTTGAAATGCACTGTAGTCTGAGCTTTTCTCCATCTAGTTATTATATATCGTATTTGTATCACTTATGTTACTTGTATATTATTTGTAATTCGAAACCCATTCCCCAAATATGTAACTGTATATTTTCAGCCTTCTGGCTGCCAAGCTCTTTCAATAAACCGTTAATTATTATTATTATTATTTTTAGGTGAGCTCATTAAACCCGTTCCAATTTGATCCATCAAGGTGTGCACTTACCTGGCATGCATCTCGTTAACTCCTCTACCTACACGTGTCAGCATCCCCACCTAGAACACTACACTACCAAAATTGGATGACCTAGATCCCCCCCCCCCCGCCGTGTGAGTGTAGAGGTGTACTGTACTATAAGGCAAGGTCAGTAGTGTAGTGTGTTGACACGGGTATTGTATTTATACTATTTGTAATGTGTATGATATGGTTAGACACGGTGGGTAGTAGTAGTAGTAGTAGTAGTAGTAGTAGTAGTAGCATTATTATTATTATTATTATTATCCTATACTCTTCTTAACATCTTTCTCATCTATGCTTTCTTTCTTCTCTCCTTCTATGCCTTCGTCTCCCCTTCCTATCTTTCCATCAGTAACTCTCTCTCTCTCTCTCTCTCTCTCTCTCTCTCTCTCTCTCTCTCTCTCTCTCTCTCTCTCTCTCTCCTACCAACAGAGTAGTTAACATAGAGAAGAAAGAAACAGGTCGAGGGCTTCTGTCGACGGCATGTGTAGCCAATTTGTCGACAAGTTAGTATGTGGGACGCACCTGTGTCACCCCTCCCCGGCCAGGTGACAGGAGGGAGGAAGGGGGTGAGAAGTGAACAGGTGTGAAAAAATTGTGATTTGCAAACAAGGGAACGAGGATGAAGGGGGAGGGAGAGAGAGAGAGAGAGAGAGAGGATGGAACTCAGTACAACATCACGCTAAATTATTTGTCATACCATACCTCCTACCACACCCTGTCTCCCTACCACACCCTGTCTCCCTACCACACCCTGTTTCCCTACCACCCTGTCCTCCTACCACCCTGTCTCCCTACCACACCCTGTCCCTACCACACCCCTGCTCCCTACACACACCTGCTCCCTACCACGCCTGTCTCCCTACCACACCCTGCTCCCTACCACACCCTGTGGGGGGGGGGAGTTGGGGGAGGATGAGGAGTGGGGGAAAGTGAGAAGATGATTGGGGAAGTGAGGACACGAGTGGGAAGAGGAGTGGGGGAGAGAAGGAGGAGGAAGATGAGGAGAGGAAAGAGGAGTGGGAGGGAATCCAACAAGGAGGCTGTCCCAGTGTCCCAATGTAGGTTAATTAGAGGTGTATAATGGCCAGGTGTAGATGTTTCACCTGTCAGGGCGAGAGAGAGAGAGAGAGAGAGGAGGGAAAAAGTAAAAGGAGAGAATTAGGGTAGAAGAGGAAAGAAGGAGGAGGAGAGAGGGGAGAGACTAGGAAGTGAAAATCAAGAGAAGAGAAGGAGAGGGAGAGGGAGAGGGAGAGGGAGAGGGAGAGGTTAAGTGATGTAGGGGTTAGCTATTGGTCTGGTTAATTAAGGATGATAGTTGTACTGGAGACAAGATGGCTGGCGACTGTTTTGTTTACTTCCTGTAGTCTGATTGAGGGGTAGTTTAGGGTGATGCCCCCCATCACACACACCTCCAGACAACCGTGACAACTTAACACACACACACACACACACACACACACACACACACACACACACACACACACACACACACACACACACACACACACACACACACACACACACACACACACACACACACACACACACACACACACACACACACACACACACACACGTCATCCATACTGACAGTGTTCTGCTGCCTGACATCTCTCTCGTTAGTCTTGCACCCCGTCCCCGTCACCCTCATTAATCTCCTGCAGTAGTCGCAGCAGAAGGTATTATCCCTCTGGTTTTATGCATTGGTAATAAGTATGTGACGTAAATAACATAATTTAGATATGTAGGCCTCTCTCCTCTTCCATGTATTTTATTACTACCATTTAACCACACAGTTCCTCCTCCTCCTCCTCCTCCTCCTCCCCCTTCTTCTTAACGACAGTCGACCCTCTACGATTCTCTTCCTTCCACATGCCTTCCTCTCTTCTTCCTCCTTCTCCTCTTCTTCAATTCATTCATACCAACCTATCCCTCCCTCCCTCCCTCCCTCCCTTCCTGCGCCTACATTCCCTCCCTCCCTCCCCCTCTTCCCTCTCCCTCTTCCCTCTCCCTCACCCCCTCCTTCCCTCCCCCCCTCTCTCCTCACCCTCCCACTTCTTCTTCCCTCCCACCTGCCCTTCGATAAAAACTCAGTGACGTCCTTTTAGCATACTGATGAGCCTCCCATACAGCCAGCCTCCCCCATACACCCCCAGCCTCCCCATAACACCCCCCCAGCCTCCCCATAACACCCCCCAGCCTCCCCCATAACACCCCCAGCCTCCCCATAACACACCAGCCTCCCCATACACCCCCAGCCTCCCCACACCCCCAGCCTCCCCATACACCTCCAGCCTCCCCGCAACACACCAGCCTCCCCCACACCCCCAGCCTCCCCATACACCCCAGCCACATAACACACCAGCCTCCCCATACACCCCAGCCTCCCCATAACACCCCAGCCTCCCCCATAACACACCAGCCTCCCCAGCCCCCCATACACCCCAGCCTCCCCATAACACCCCCAGCCTCCCCATAACACACCAGCCTCCCATACACCCCAGCCTCCCCCATAACACCCTCAGCCTCCCCATACACCCCAGCCTCCCCCACACCTCCAGCCTTCCCCATAACACCCCAGCCTCCCCATACCCCCAGCCTCCCCATACACCCCAGCCTTCCCCATACACCCCCAGCCTCATACACCCCCAGCCGCTACCTTTGACCCTTAGCTACGACCTTTGGCCTTTAGCTGCGACCTTTGACCTTTAGCTGTGATATTTGACCTTTAGCTGTGACCTTTGACCTTTAGCTGCGATCTTTGACCTTTAACTGTGATATTTGACCTTTAGCTGTGACCTTTGACCTTTAGGTGCGACCTTTGAACTTTAGCTGCGACCTTTGACCTTTAGCTGTGACCTTTAGCATCATACCTAACCTAACCTAAGGGAGAAGAAATCCCCTTACCCAGGATTTTAGGATTATAGAGAGAAATCCGTTATATGGAGGTTTTCCTTTAGCCCAATGTACGGAAGGAAACTGTCCTGGTATTGTGTCCTCACTGATTCAGTCTCAATGTCTTCCTAACTCTCGTGTGACGTTTGGCAGACAAGTGAATCTGGACCAGCCGGGTCATGACTCCTTGGGACGAGCGCCAACTTGGCCTCGACCATTACACGCTCTCCTGTCCCTCCACACACACACACGCGCCACGGTTGGTCATCATGAATCAATGGTTCGTACCAGTAGAGTCCAGACCTTTTTTTGCCGTACAGGAAATAACGCAAAGTAGTAGTGGCGCAACTCTCCGTCCCTCATCATGAGAGGAGGCGGGAGGGGGGTGGGGGTTGTCCTCCAGCCACAGATAACCACGGGGCGTCTGCAAGTGGGACTGAACCTTAGCTCCAAGACCCTACAACGTGAAATCATCCTCCTTCCCTGTCATTTTCCTTAAAAACTTTGGTATATCTGAATAAATGTAAATATTTTCCCCCTCCTCTCTCTCTCTCTCTCTCTCTCTCCCTTTTGCAATTTAGTGATGCATGGCCTAGTTTATGTTAACACTACTAGGGGTCTGTTCACGGCGTTGTGCAACTAGTGAATAAGACCAAACGAAAGAGCATTACCCTCTCTTTCTACACCCCACACGCCACTAATTCTCGCCTTCTCACCAGCCAACACTTCAAACACGTCTCGGTAGTCACAAATTACAGCCTTAGTTGAGCCTCTTTATGGGCGAGTCTCAAGCGGTGAGGAGTGTGTTTTTATAGAGCCCCTCCCCTCCTGCCCCCCTCCCAGCCCCTCCCCTCCTGCCTCCCTCCCAGCCACTCCCCCTCCGCCAGCACCCTCCCTTCTCCAGCTCCCCTCCCCCAACCCTTCCCCTCTCCAGCCACTCCTTCAGCACCCCTCCCCTCCCTCGACCCCTCCGTCTACCAACCGTCTGCCAGCCCGACCAGGACAGGGTGGTGGGGGGAACAATTGGTTGTGTCACCATTAGTCTCTATGTCTGTTTGTCTCATCATCATCTCTGTATTAAATATGTGTTTGTGTGACTTTGTATATATGTGTCTAGCTACATATGTGTGCGTTTGTATGTCTGTATATATGTGCGTATCTGTATATCTGCCTCTATGTGTGTCTGTCTGTCTCTCTAAGAAGCACTTACGCCCTTCACACACTCACGCCCTTCACACACTCACGCCCTTCACACACTCACGCCCTTCACACACTCACGCCCTTCACACACTCACGCCCTTCACACACTCACGCCCTTCACACACTCACGCTCTTCACACACTCACGCCCTTCACACACTCACGCCCTTCACACACTCACGCCCTTCACACACTCACGCCCTTCACACACTCACGCTCTTCACACACTCACGCCCTTCACACACACACACTCTTCACACACTCACGCCCTTCACACACTCACGCCCTTCACACACTCACGCCCTTCACACACTCACGCCCTTCACACACTCACGCTCTTCACACACTCACGCCCTTCACACACACACACTCTTATCTTCATTAAACACCCGATACAGTACCAACGCTCTCATGTTACCTGTAATTACCTGTGATAAACCTTCTCGAGGCAGGAGACTAACTCTTATATTATCACCAACAACGATAAACCTCTCTCGCTTTTAATAAATTATGTCATTCTTATTAAACTCGTCCTTAAAATGTATCTCAAAGGCGTTTGTTTATTGTCTTTGTGAATGTTTGTGTTTATATAATGACACAGACACACATACACACACACACACACACACACACACACACACACACACATACACACACAGAGGACCTCGACCCAGAAATGAAGGAAGGATGTGTTAGTGTAACTGTTGTAAGAAAGAAGAAAGAAAGAAAGGAAGAAAGTGATGAATATTGGTGCCTTATACTGCAGATAATTATGAATATTAATGACTCTACGTAACCCACAACACCATCACTACAGCAACACTTATTGTTCTACGGTAGAGTGTATTGTAGGGGTGGAGTAGGGAGGGAGAGAGGTGGAGGAGGAGGAGGAGGAACAGGGGAGGGGAGAGAGGGAGGGAGGGGAGAGGAGGAAGGGGAGGGGAGAGAGGGAGGAGGAGGAGGAGGAACAGGAGGGAGAAAGGAGGAGGAGGAGGAGGGAGGAACAGGGAGGGAGAAAGGAGGGGAGGAGGGAGGAGGAGGAACAGGGAGGGAGAAAGGGAGGGAGGAGGAGGGAGGAGGAACAGGGAGGGAGAGAGGGAGGAGGAGGAGGAGGAACAGGAGGAGGAGGAGGAGGAGGAGGAGGAATGAGGGAGGGAGAGAGGTGGAGGAGGAGGAGGAGGAGGAACAGGGAGGGAGGGGAGAGAGGAGGGAGGAGGAGGAGGAACAGGGGAGGGGAGAGAGAAGGAGGGAGGGAGGGAGGGAGGAGGGAGAGAGGAGGAGGAGGAGGGAGAAATAGGAGGGGAGAAAGGAGGAGGAGGGAGGGAGGAGGAAATAGGGAGGGAGAAAGGAGGAGGAGGAGGAGGAGGAAATAGGGAGGGAGGGAGAGGAGGAGGAGGAGGAGGAGGAACAGGGAGGGAGAGGAGGGAGGTGGACAAGAGTAAACACAAGGAGGGAGAGAGAAGGAGGAGGGAGGAAAAAAAGGAAGAGAGAGAGAGAGAAAGAGAAGGGAAAACAGGGATGGTAACTGGGAGACATAGAGTATAAGGCGTCCCTTGGTGTGGGTCTAACCTCAACAGGACGACGTAACAGCAGCGCTCTACATACGTCCATTTAGCATAGTCGGGAAGGACATAGTAAATATTTTCTTCATCTGAGGTGCTGACAGTCAGAGAAAACCCTGAACCTAACCTCTCTCTCTCTCTCTCTCTCTCTCCACCAAGTAGAGGCACGTGTACTCCTTGAAGGGGTAAGGAGAGGGAGGGAGGGATGGAGAATGTGTACTGTGAAGGAGGGGAGAGAGGGGTGAGAGAGGGGGAGAGGGGGGAGAGGGGGAGAGGGAGGAGATGGTAGTGGTGAGAGTAAACTGCAGCCTTAAGCCACAAGCACAAAAACATTAACCACAGTGGGTCCATTTTTTCCACTTCGTAGCCAAACTGTACCTACACCTCCCGTCTCAAGAAGAAGAAGTCCTGCCATTTTTTCGTTTCATTAAAAAGAACTTGAGTTTTTTGGCACTAACTGAACACATCTTGTGCTGATTTTAGGGATGAGTTAAACCAGCCTGGGTTGAGTGGATTACGGTCTATAACGATTAAAGCAAAAAATTCTTGGTGTGTGTGTGTGTGTGTGTGTGTGTCTCAGGAGTCAGGGAGAACGACGACCTCTCCCTCAGAAGTCCCCGTCTTTGTCAAGCAGGAGACCACCTACTGGCCATCACCCAAACACCTTCCTTACCTCATACCTTAATCTATAAAAGAAACTATACATTTATACCTGTAATTTACATACCTGTGAGGGATAGTCAACGTTAATTAAATAGGATGTTATATGTCAACACTATCACGAATAACCAGATGTAGTCAGGAATTTAAAAGACAAAAAAAAATAGTCTAGCAAAACCTCAGCAAGTTACGACCCCCACCAGCCAATGATCAGGTGTTTACGACACATGAGGACGTAAAAGGCTATAATTTAGGAGATGAGGTAGAGACATCTGGCGGCCAACGCACTAAATACTAGAGTAGTGTGTCTTGCGGCTGGTAGATGTCTCTCACCCCACACGTCGAGGCGGGGTGAGTAGCCTGGCTAAAGTGAGTCTCCTTGTCTACGTCTTCCTTAGTTTTTTCCTCTCTCTCCTCTGTATTTATTTCCTACTTCTTTCTCCCTCCTCCCCCTCCTGCTTCTTCCCCATCCTACCGCCCTCCTCCCTACTTCTCCTCCCTCCCACACACACTACCATATGTCACTGACCTCCATAACAGCAGTAAGTAGTGTAGATAAGATCACAAGAAAACTTAAGTGATGTTATGTTTCTCTTCAACCATGTTTATCCTCTCAGTGTTTCCTGTACATGGAGATTAGCCCCTCAACCCAACCTAACCCAACCCAATCCCTAATCCCCAACCTAACCCAACCTAACCCCAACTCAATCCCCTATCCTTCAATTTCAACCTAACGTAACCTAACCTAACCTAACACTACATTGTGAGTTTCGTTCATGTCAAAACGATATGAGTTGGTAATTCATTGACTCTTGATAAATGGTACCCCCCCCCCCACACACACACACACACACACACACACAGGAGCGGTGAAAGTAACATATGTTCGGTCAATATCAACAACCAAAAATTAATACTCCCATTAATTTAACAACCAATAAACAACACAAGAGGTGGTTATTTTAGTTCAATCCAAAGAGGTGATCCAAAATTAACATTAAACCACTGTACCATACGTCATAACAACACAAGATAATTACCATACTAAGGTTAACATCTGAAGGCAATACAGTCACCAAAAACTATCTCTACCAAATTGTATTGAGAAAATATGACACAGTGGATGAAGGATTTTGACAACCCAAAGACAACAGGAGTCACAGTGTTCATTCTGGAATTTATTGATCACCCCGGGTACAGATAGTTTTTGTGACTGTATCGTAAAGCTGTAGTATTACGATATCTGGAACTAAGAGAAAAAGAGAAAAAAATGTCTCCAACCAGCGGCCATGAAGAATTACCTGTTGGTGGAGTCTTACCTGATTGGTGGAGAGTCTTAGCTGGTTGGTGGAGACTCTACCTGATTGGTGGAGAGTCTTACCTGGTTGGTGAGAGTCTTAGCTGGTTGGTGAGCTTACCTGATTGGTGGAGAGTCTTACCTGAGAGGAGAGTCTTAGCTGGTGGAAGGAGTCTTAGCACGTTCAGGGCACTCAAGATGTGGGTAGATGCTGACTGGAGTACTGTCTTCCTTCGTTCAGACTCCTGTGTTTGAGTCTATGGGCAGGAAGGGAATATGTACATCACTTATGATTAAATTCTTCTCTCTCAAATTAACTGTAAACACATCTCAACTGTTGGGTACACATAAGGAG